>NW_011495064.1:18468956-18494629 GCF_000754665.1 Bison bison bison | reverse complement strand
TGGCATCTGGTCCCATCACTTCATGGGAAATAGATGGGGAAACAATGAAAACAGTGTCAGACTTTATTTTGGGGGGCTCCAAAATCACTGCAGATGGTGACTGCAGCCATGAAATTAAAAGACGCTTACTCCTTGGAAGGAAGGTTATGACCAACCTAGATAGCATATTGAAAAGCAGAGACATTACTTTACCAACAAAGGTCCATCTAGTCAAGGCTATGGTTTTTCCAGTGGTCATGTATGGATGTGAGAGTTGGACTGTGAAGAAAGCTGAGCACTGAAGAATTGATGTTTTTGAACTGTGGTGTTGGAGAAGACTCTTGAGAGTCCCTTGGACTGCAAGGAGATCCAACCAGTCCTGTGAAGATCAGCACTAGGTGTTCTTTGGAGGGAATGATGCTAAAGCTGAAACTCCAGTACTTTGGCCACCTCATGCGAAGAGTTGACTCATTGGAAAAGACTCTTATGCTGGAAGGGATTGGAGGTAGGAGGAAAAGGTGACAACAGAGGATGAGATAGCTGGATGGCATCACCAACTCGATGGATGTGAGTTTAGTGAACTCCGGGAGTTGGTTATGGACAGGGAGGCCTGGCATGCTGTGATTCATGGGGTCGCAAAGAGTCAGATACGACTGAGTGACTGAACTGAACTGAACAGTATTCTTATCTTAATCTTGCTTTGTCTCACTACTTATCAAAATTATCAATATATTGTAGCAGAATATATCAATATATTCCCTTTTCAAGGCTCATGTCCCTCAGCTTCCTTGTAATATATTTCCAAAAGTATGGGGCCTGTCCCTAAGACCCTGTGGAAGCAACATACAGTATCTTGGGTAGCCTCCAGGTGTCAGGGCCCCTCCATTCAAAGTAAAAAGCTACTGAGAGTCTGGATGTGAGGAATGCAGTGACATGCATCTGGGAGGTCCCAAACAGGACAGGTCCACAAGAGAGGAGTACTGAGCAGTCCTTGACACTTGGGTGAGGAGAGTGTGTGAGTTTGGTGCCATTGGGTGTATGGGGATGACGGCCTTATACACTGCTCCTAAATTTTGCACAAATTAATAATCCTTGTTAGCCTTCAGAACCAGGAGAATTGTGGTACTGCAAGGGGATTTGTAGGGCCCAAGGAGTCCCTCTTTCAGAATGGTAAGCAGCGGTTGGATCCCTCTCAGTGTCTCAGGCTTTAAAGGATATTGCCTCTTCCAGGGGTATTTTTCTTAGGGCTTTAATCTTATTTCTTTTGGGAGGATGCAGTTTTGCCCTTTTTGACACTGAGGTATCCCAAAATACAAGATCCAGCTGTTCTCTAATTGCTTGGGGGATGTCTTGGGGGAATATTTTGATGACAAAAACGTAGATCAGCTGGTGCTGCCAATAGATGCACTCTCTGCTTAATTCTCTACTTTCTTGGACTTCACCACATTCTAAGAATATACTAGCTCCTAATTTATTTAGCAAACCTCTTCCAAGGAGGGGGATAGGGCATTCTTCTGGCATAAACAAAAAGGAGTAAGTAATAATAATGGACTCGACTCTTCAGGCATGGGGATATGTATATTGCCTTACCTTTGGCGGCACATAACTCTGATCACAGTACAGTCACAGTTGGAGAGGGAGCCAGTTGGCCAAGTTAGGACAGAGCAGGCAGTCCTAATGTCTATAGGGAATTCAGTTCTCCTACCTGCCATGTTGAGGGTGTCCTGATGTTCCCTCCAAGTGATGAAAATGGATCATGTAAGGTCTGGAGCTGGCAGGCACTCAAGTCCCATCAGTTGGTAAGGAATCTCTCACTGGAGAGATTGCCAAGGAATTGGGGCCAGTTGAGGTTGTCTCTTGCACATATCACAGGAGGGTACTCAGAACATTCCCTCTTCCGTTGTCCCTCCTTCCCACAAAAGGCATGCTGGTTTTGGCCCAGGTGGCTTCTTGGATCTGTCAGGTTTTCCTGGCCCTCCAGTGTCCCCTTGAGATGGAAGGTTGAATCACAGCAGGTGAAAGCTGTTTTATCATTATTATTCTTCTATCCTTATTGACCCCCTCTTGTTAAATGTTGGTTATTATAATAGACTTTGAAGGCCTCCTCTACCAAGGTTGACAATGAGGTTTATGGCTCAGCCTCAAGCTTTAGTAATCCCCCCCGTGTTATCAGGAGAGGACTGGATGATAAAATGCATGGCTGATAGTGGCATCCCTTCTGTGGACTGAGGGTGTGTATTCAAATACTTCCAGAATGCCTCTGTCATTTGACTCAGGATGTCATCTTTTTCCTGTGTAAAACTTTTAGACTTTTATTACAGTTTACAGGTTTCATTATGCATCTTTTTATTCCTTCTGGTAGATAAATAGTATAATCTCATCCTAGCCTGGACTAAGTGATCTTCAGTGTTGCAGCATGGGTCATCATCTCAGGTTGCACTACTGTGATCTGAGGTTGCGTTACCACCCAGTTGATAATTTGCTGGTGGGGTTGGTGGCAGTAGCTGTTTGTGTGGTCTCTTTCTCAGTCTACACTCCTTTCCAGCCAGGGTGCAACAGTAGACCAGAACAACTCTGATGTCCTTTCAGGTCAGGGAAAACGTTAACTCCAGCCCTAGATTCATCCCTAAACCTGTCAGGAGAACCTGCCAAACCTCCCCTTACAGATTTGAGAAGAGGACATGCACTCTAGTGCAAGAAGGCAATGGCACCCCACTCCAGTACTTTTGCCTGGAAAATCCCATAGATGGAGGAGCCTGGTGCGCTGCAGTCCGTGGGGTCGCTAGGAGTCAGACACTACTGAGCGACTTCACTTTCACTTCTCACTTTTGTGCATTGGAGAAGGAAATGGCAACCCACTCCAGTGTTCTTGCCTGGAGAATCCCAGGGACGGGGAGCCTGGTGGGCTGCCGTCTATGGGGTCGCACAGAGTCAGACACGACTGACTTGACTTAGCAGCAGCAGCAGCATTCACTCTAGTAATCCGTCCATTCCCATCAGCTACTTCCCAGTACTTTTGTGGGGCAAAAGTGTGGGCTAACTTCAAACTTGATTGGAAACCCATTGGGGATGTTATGAGGGATCTAATTTGGGGGTTTCTGGTGTGACTGGGTAAGGGGAGGTCCAGAGGCTAAACGTGATGGTGAAGGGGAAGAAATGGGGGCCTGAGAAGGAGGCTTGATGTGCTGATGGCTAGTTGGTGGTTGAAAGTGGGTCTGTGAAATTCTCTGGTTGTGAATCTTTTGGGGGTGACACAGAAATAGAGGCAACACACACACACACAGCAGGAATCCCTCAGATTGGAATGTTAGTAAAGTTCCATAAAGGCCTGCACATGTAAGAAGAAAAAAATAGGAAAGATAGAAAAAGTGATTCAGATGGAGAGCGATTGCCCTTTCAAACTGGCCCTCTGCAGGGGTCTATTCAGACACCAGTTCCAGGACTTCAAAAAACGGGCCAGTGAAGGAGGGGGCACTCTGTCCTCTGTCCATTGCCCACCAGGGCAATCAGTCCCAGGAACCAGGCCTTTGTACATTGTCTGAGGGACTCTGATTCACAGGTGGGCTTTGTACTCACAGGTGTACATAGAAATCTGCTTCTTCAGCCTGTTCTTAATGGGACTTTGCTTGGGGACAAGAAAAAAAAGGGTAGGGGGGTGAGAATATTGTGATGATTGGACTTTTAGCCACTACATGATATGAAGGTTGAACATCTATCACTCTCAGAAATCTCCCTGGACCAACATCTGCAGGGTATGAGGCAAGCCTCTCCCACCTGTTTGTCATTCAGCCAAGATGAGCTATTGTTGGTCAGAAGGAGCAGGTCTCACACAGTGAGGGGAGTGGTGCTGTAACCACTGGGCATTCACTGTTTCTGGGAAGGATGTGATAGTGAAATAGGTAAGGACAGAGAAAGGAGAAGCAGAGAGAGAGAGGGGTATCAGGAGAGGGAAGAGGACAAACGGGAGGGGGAAGTGTCACCAGAATGAGGTACTGAGGCCCTCAGGGACCCAGAAGGCAGACTTACTAAATGTTGTGACACTGAAAATAAGAGATTCGGGCAGACCCTTGTCACCCATGGGAACTGTTTTGTGTCCTGGAGGTGACTGCATCCTCTCCCAGGGAGGGGAAAAAGGCCCCACAAGCATTTCCAGTGTCACCATGAAGCATGATAGAGACCAAGGTTAGACTCTTTAATCAAAAATACTGATTACAGAGAAGGAATTTAGGGAAGGTTTTGTTGGGATTCATGCTACTGCACAAGGGAGCGAAAGGAAGCAACATGCTCACTCAGTTCTGATGAAGTCCTATCATTTTTATCATCAGATTAGCTTTTGGTGCACTGAACTTTTGTTGTAAATTTGGGTCATGATAAATATTGCCTGAGTTTCTTCTGAAAGTTTTGCAACTGTAGACTTGCACTTAGATTTATAGTTTATTTGAAGTTGATCTTTGTATGAGGTGTGTGACTTAAGTCAATCAAGGTCTATTGTTTTTGCCTATGGATGGCCAATTATTACAATACCATTTGTGTATAAAGCTATCTATTCTCCATTTAGCTATTCTTTCATCTCTGCTAAATACCAAATGACTATTTTCGCGTCTCTGCCTGCACCATCTATTCTCTTCCAGTGACCGTGTCTTTTGTTTTCTGTCAATACTGCCTTCTTGATTATTGTAGCTTTATAGTAAGCCTTATAATTGAGCAGTGTGATTTTTTCAAACTTTGCATTTTTTTCAATTGTTATAGATATGTAAATTCCTTTGTTCTTGCATGTAAATTTTAGAATCAGCTAATATAAGCCATTTCAAAGAAATAATAACTTATGCCTTTAATAGGGGTAAAACTTCTGCAACATAGGAGTAAAATGACAGTTTCAGTTTCTCATATGAAGAAAAACGAACTAAATATTCTCTTAGTGTACACTTGTTGTCTACATAAACCAGGTTACAGAATATTAGCTTCATAAAGTTTAACATTAAAATATACATGCATCTTTTATATATATATATATATATATATGTATGTATGACTTACCTGCCAATTGCCTGTTAAGTGATTTATTTGAAATTAACTTATTCTCTATAGACTTCTACTGGGTTCATAAAAAAAGATATAGATACCACACTAAAAGTACATTTAATAGTTAAGCTCTAAATGTCTGCAACTGACTTGGTGAAAGTTTAACACATCTTTTAAACACCATTACTGATGATAATATTTTAGGTTTTGGTAGCCCTCAAGATGAGTAATGGTATGTGCTTTGAAATACACAGTCTTCCATTAGGTCAGGACCAACTACCCCACTACATTATTTAATGACAGATTTCATCTATCTCTGAAGAATCCCAAATTTGGGATTTCCCACCCCGCCCCGCCCCATAACCTCTTTGATACTGATCTAATTCTGGAAAATTGGATCAAAGGGAAAATTCACTTGTAATTTTTATGAAAAAAAGTTTTTCCCCAAAAAGACACATGGAAAAATGCCTGTTTTCGTCTTCCCTGGATGTGGCAATGTTTCATAAATCTCATGCAGCAACTGTCCTGTGGTTATAGACAGATCATGGCCATATTTAGGGTTGCTGATGTAACAAAAGAAATTTGTGTCATTGATTGCACTCCTGAGTTGCTGGGAACCAACTCTGGGAGCGCTATTTGCTTCTAGAAGTATTGTTTAAAATAATAAACTATGTAATTTTCTAAGCCCCTTTGGGCTGGGCATCTTATTGTTATTTGCAGATACATATCTGTAAATGTGCAATCAAGGTAAAAATAATTTCTTTAGTGTCTCTTCATTTCTCCTTTAAACAAACTACTTTCCTTAATAGGTTAAGGCATATAAGCCTCTTTTTAAAATGATTTTTTATTGAAGGATTTGTTTTACAGAATTGTTATTTTCTGTCAAACATCAACGTGAATCAGCCACATGTATACATATATCCCGTTCCTCTTGAACCTCCCTCCCATCTCCCTCTCCATCCCACCCCTCTAGGTTGATACAGAGCCCCTGTTTGAGCTTCCTGAACCATACAGCAAATTCTCATTGGTATCTATTTTACATATGGTAATGTAAGTTTCCATGTTACTCTTTCCATACATCCACCCTCTCCTTCCTTCTCCCCATGTCCATAAGTCTGTTCTCTATGTCTGTTTCTCCGTTGTTGCCCTGTACATAAATTATTTAGTACCACTTTTCTAGATTCCGTACACGTGCATTAGAATACGATATTTATCTTTCTCTTTTTGACTTACTTCACTCCGTATAATAGGCTCTAAGTTAATCCACCTCATTAGAACAGACTCTAATGCATTCCTTTTTATGACTGAGTAATACTCCATTGTGTATATGAACCATTACTTCTTTATCCATTCAACTGTCGATGGACACCTAGGTTGCTTCCCCATTTTAGCTATTGTAAATGGTGCTGCAATGAACAATGGGATACATGTGCATTTTTCAATTTTGGTTTCCTCAGGGCATATGACTAGTAGTGGTATTGCTGAGTCATATGGTGGTTTTATTCCTAGTTTTTTAAGAAATCTCCATACCATCTTCCATAGTGGCTGTATCAATTTACTTTCTCACGAAAAGTACAAGAGTGTTCTCTTTTCTCCTCATCCTCTCCAGCATTTATTGTTTGTAGACTTTTTGATGATGGCCATTCTGACTGGTGTGAAGTAATATCTCATTATAGTTTCGATTCACATTTCTCTAATAATGAGTGATGTTGAGTATCTTTTCATGTGTTTGTTAGCCATCTGTATGTCTTCTTTGGAGAAATGTCTGTTTAGGTTTTTTTTTTCCCACTTTTTGATTGGGTTGTTTGTTTTTCTGGTATTGAGTTATATGAAGCTGCTTGTATATTTTGGAAATTAATCCTTTGTCAGTTGCTTCATTTGCTATTATTTTCTCCCATTCTGAGAGTTGTCTTTTCACCTTACTTGTAGTTTCCTTTGCATGCAAAAGCTTTTAAGTTTAATCAGGTCCCACTTGTTTACTTTCATTTTTATTTCTGTTACTTTAGGAGGTGAGTCATAGAGGATCTTGCTTTCATTTATGTCATTGATTGTTCTGCCTAGGTTTTCCTCTAAGAATTTTATAGTTCCCAATCTTACATTTAAGTATTTAATCCATTTTGAGTTTATCTTTGTGTATGGTGTTAGGAAGTGTTATAATTTCATCCTTTAGTAACTGTCCAGTTTTCCCAGCACCATTTATTGAAAAGGCTGTCTTTGCCCCGTTGTATATTCTTGCCTTCTTTGTCAAAAATAAGGTACCCATAGTGCATGGGTTTATTTCTGGGCTTTCTATCTTGTTTCATTAGTCTATATTTCTGTTTTTGTGCCAGTACCATACTCTCTTGATGACTGTAGCTTTGTAGTATAATCTGAAGTCAGGAAGATTGATTCCTCCATCTCCATTCTTCTTTTTTCAAGACTGCTTTGGCTATTCAGGGTCTTTTGTGTTTCCATATGAATTGTGAAGTTTTTTATTCCAGTTCTGTGAAAAATGCCATTGGTAAGTTGATAGGGATTGCATTGAATCTGTATATTGCTTTTGGTAGTATAGTCATTTTCACAATATTGATTCTTCCTACCCAGGAACATGGAATATCTTTCCATCTATTTATGTCATCTTTGATTCCTTTCATTAGCGTCATAATTTTCTGTGTATAGTTCTTTTGTCTCCTTGGGTAAGTTTATTCCTAGATGTTTAATTCTTTTTCTTGCAATGGTGAATTGGTGAATGGGATTGATTCCTTAATTTCTCTTTCTAAATTTTCATTATTGGTATATAGAAATGCAAGTGATTTCTGTGTATTGACTGTGTATCTTACAACTTTGTTAAATTCACTGATTAGCTCTAGTAATTTTCTGATACTATCTTTAGGGTTTTCTATGCACAGTATCATGCCATCTGCAAACAGTGAGAGCTTTACTTCTTCTTTTCCAATCTGGATTCCTTTTATTTCTTTTTCTTCTCTGATTGCTATAGCTAGAACTTCCAGAACTATGTTGAGTAATAGTGGTGAATGTGGATACCCTTGTCTTGTTCCTGATCTTAGGCGGGAATGCTTTCAGTTTTTCACCATTGAGAATAATGTTTGCTATAGGCTTATCATATTTGGCCTTTGCTTTATAGAGGTAGGTTCCTTCTCTGCCCGTTTTTTGAACAATTTAAATCATAGATGGGTGCTGATTTTGTTAAAGGCTTTTTCTGCATCTATTGAGATTATCATATGGTTTTTATATTTCAATTTGTTAATATTGTGTATCACATTGATTGGTTTGCATATATTGAAGAATCCTTGGGTTCCTGGAATAAACCCAACCTGATTATGGTGTATGAGCTTTTTGATGTGTTGCTAAATTCTGTTTGCTCAAATTTTGTTGAGGATTTTTGCATTTATGTTCATCAGTGCTATTGGACTGTAGTTTTCTTGTTTTGTATTTGTCTGGTTTTGGTATCAGGGTGATGGTGGCCTCATAGAATGAGTTTGGAAGTGTTCCTTCCTCTGCAATTTTTTGAAAACATTTTAGAAGGATAGGCATTAGCTCTTCTCTAAATGTTTGATAGAATTCTCCTGTGAAGCCATCTGGTCCTGGGCTTTTGTTTTTTGGGAGATTTTTGATCACAGCTTCAATTTCAGTGCTTGTAATTGGATTGTTCATTATTTCTATTTCTTCCTTGTTCAGTCTCAGAAGATTGAACTTTTCTAAGAAACTATTTCTTCCAGGTTATCCATTTTAATGCCATATAGTTTTTCATAATAGTCTCTTATAATGCTTTCTATTTATGCATTGTCTGTTGTAACCTCTCCTTTTTCATTTCCAATTTTGTTGATTTGATCCTTCTTTCTGTTTTGCTTGATGAGTCAGGCTTGATGGTTTCTCAATTTTGTAGAGAACCAGCTTTAATTTTATAATCCATACTATTGTTTCTTTCATTTCTTTTTATTTCTGCTCAGATTTTTATGATCTCTTTCCTTCTACTAATTTTGTGTTTTTTGTTTGTTTGGTTTTTTGTTTTTCTTTTTCCAATTGTTTTAGGTGTAAAGTTAGGTTGTTCATTTGATGTTTTTCTTGTTTATTGAGGTAGGGTTGTATTGCTATAAACTTCCCTCTTAGAACTGCTTTTCTGCATCCCATAGGTTTGGAGTTGTCATGTTTTTATTGTCATTTGTATCTACAAATTTTTTGATTTCATTTTTGATTTCTTCAGTAACCTGTTGACCATTTAGAAATGTGCTGTTTAATCTCCATGTGTTTGTTTCTTAGTGTTTTTTTTTTCCTTGTAATTGATATCTAGTCTCATAATGTTGTGATCAGAGAATATGCTTGATATATTTTTAATTTTCTTAAATTTACAGAGATTTGATTTGTGACCCAAGATGTGGTCTATCCTGGAGAATGTTCCATGTTCACTTTAGAAGCTGTATTCTTCTGCATTTGGATGGAATGTCCTGAATATATCAATGAGATTCATCTCATCTAGTGTATCATTTAAGACATGTTTCCTTATTAATTTTATGTTTTGATGATCTGTCCAATGGTGTGAGTAAGGTGTTAAAGTCTCCTATTATTGTGTTCCTGTCAACTTCTATGTCTGTTAGTGTTTGTCTTGTGTATTGAGGTGCTTCTATGTTGGGTGCATAGATATTTACAATAGTTATGTCTTGCTCTTGGATTGATCCATTGATCAGTATGTAGTGTCCTTCTTTATCTCTTGTAATATTTTTTATTTTAAGGTCTATTTTGTCTAATATGAGGATTGCTACTCCAGCTTTCCTTTTCTTCCCTCTGGCATAAACTATAGTTTTCCATCCTCTCACTTTCAGCCTGTATGTGTCTTTAGGTCTGAAGTGGGTTTCTTGTAGACAGTGTATATATGGATCTTGCTTTTGTATCCATTCAGCCAGTCTGTGTCTTTTGGTTGGAGCATTTAATCCATTTACATTTAAAGTAATTAGTGATATATATGTTCTTATTGCCATTTTCTTAATTTTCTGGGGTTGATTTTGTAGATCTTTTTTCTTTTGTTGTATTTCTTGACTATATAAGTCCCTTTAAGATTTGTTGTAAAGCTGGTTTTGTGGTACTGAATTCTCTTAATTTTTGCTTGTCTGAAGAGATTTTTATTTCTCCATCAATTTTGAATGAGATCCTTTCTAGGTAAAGTAATCATGGTTGTAGATTTTTCCCTTTCAGTAGTTTAAATATATCCTGCCATTCCCTTCCAGCCTTCAGAGTTTCTGCTGAAAGATCAGCTGTTAAGCATATGGTGGGGCTTCCCTTGTATGTTACTGGAGAAGGAAATGGCAACCCACTCCAGTGTTCTTGCCTGGAGAATCCCAGGGACGGTGGAGCCTGATGGGCTGCAGTCCATGGGGTTGCTGAGGTTGGACACGACTGAGCAACTTCACTTTCACTTTTCACTGTCATGCATTGGAGAAGGAAATGGCAACCCACTCCAGTGTTCTTGCCTGGAGAATCCCAGGGACGGGGAAGCCTGGTGGGCTGCTGTCTATGGGGTCGCACAGAGTTGGACACGACTGAAGTGACTTAGCTTTTGTATGTTACTTGTTGTTTCTCCCTTGCTGCTTTTAATATTCTTTCTTTGTGTCTAGTCTTTGTTAGTTTGATTAGTATGTGTCTTGATGTGTTTCTCCTTGGGTTTATCCTGTATGGGACTCTTTGTGCATCTTGGACTTGATTGATTCTTTCCTTTTCCATGTTGGAGGAATTTTCAACTATAATCTCTTCAAAAATTTTCTCATATCCTTTCTTTTTGTCTTCTTTTTCTGGGACCCCTATAATTAGAATGTTGTGCATTAGATACAGTCCCAGAGGTCTCTGAGACTATCCTCAGTTCTTTTCATTCTTTTTACTTTATTCTGCTCTTTAGAAGTTATTTCCACCGTCTTATCTTCTAGCTCACTGATTCGTTCTTCTGCTTCAGATATTCTGCTATTGATTCCTTCTAGAGAAATTTTAATTTCAGTAATTGTGTTATTTGTCTCTGTATGTTTATTGTTCAATTCTTCTAGGTCTTTGTTAATTGATTCTTGCATTTTTTCCATTCCCCACCCCCCAGGTTTTTGATCATCTTTTCTATCATTCTTCTGAATGCTTTTTCAGGTAGTTTGCCTATTTCCTCTTCATTTATTTGGACTTCTATGTTTTCAGTGTTTTTCCTTCATTTGTATAGTATTTCTCTGCCTTTTCATTGTTTTTAAACTTATTGTGTTTGAGATCTCTTTATTCCCAGGCTTCAAGGTTGAATTCTTTCTTCCTTTTGTTTCTGCTCTCCTAAGTTTGGCCCAGTGGTTTGGGTAAGCTTTGTATAAGGTGAGATTTGTGTTGAGTTTTTTTGCTTTGTTTGTTTGCTTTTCCTCTGATGGGAACATCTGAGTGGTAATCCTGTCTTCTGGTGATTGGGTTTGTTTTTTTGTTTTGTTTTTTGTTGAGATGAAGTGCCTGCGCAGGGTGCTACTGGTGGTTGGGTGATGCCAGGGCTTGTATTCACGTGGTTCCTTTGTGTGAGTTCTCACTATCTGATTCTCCCTAGGGTTAGTTCTCTGGTAGTCTAGGGTCTTGGAGTCAGTGCTCCCACTCCAAAGGCTTAAAGCTTGATCCGTAGTCAGGAATGAAGATTCCCCAAGTGGTTTATTATGGCATTAAGTGAGATTAAAACAAATACCCCAAAATGAGAAACCCAGATAAATGGCAGTTACAAAATCAGGCAAATAAAAATTAAAATAATGGAATATACACCTATATATATATACATCCATGAGCAAAGTCAAAACAGTCCACAATTAAAGTACAGTAGATTGACCTGGCAAACAAACGAAAAATTATGTTTACCAGTTAAGAACAAAACTAACTAAAGCACAAACTGGAAAACAAAACTAAAACAAGGTGCCAAGTGGAGAATAAAGCAATGAAAACAAAACTAATACATATGTTGAGAGGAAAGGAAAGAAAGTAAGGAAAGAAAAAATAGATATGAAAAGTTAAATAGAGGTAGATGAAGACGATTTATATACATTAAAGATTAACTGCAAGGAGACAAGAACCATAGGAAAGGGAAACAAAGGAATAAATGTAGAAAAAATATAATAGGTTTAAAAATTTTAAATTTAGGGGGGTGGTCCTCAGATGGCAGAGGAATAGGATGGGGAGACCACTTTCTCCCCCACAAATTCATCAAAAAAAAATTTGAACCCCAAGAAAATTCCACAAAACTACTTCTGAATGCTGCCAGAGGACATCAGGCACCCAGAAAGGCAGCCGTTGTCTTTGCATGGAGGTAGGACAAAATATAAAAGATAAAAAGAGAGACAAAAGAGGTAGGGACAGAGATCTGTCCTGGGAAGGGAGTCTTAAAAAAGAAGTTTCCAAACACCAGGAAATACTCTATCTGGTGGGTCTTTGGCGAGCCTTGGAATCTCAGAGGGCAAAATAACTGGGAGGAAAAATAAATAAATAATTAAAACCAACAGATTACGTGCCTAACAGCAACTCCCAGCAGAGCAGCCCAGACGCTCGCATCCCCCACTAGCAAGCGGGGGCTGGGCAGGGAGGCACGGGCTGCATTGCTTGGGGTAAGGACCGGGCCTGAATGCCCCAAGGGCAATCTGAAGAAACTAGCTTGACATAGCAGCCCAAACTGTGGGATAGCTAGCCCATGAAAAGCCCTAACCTGAGACACCACCAGGCCCGCTCACAGAATAAAGGACTGAGAAGAGCTAGCTGGCTGCAGACTGGCCCATCCCCCGCCAGAGACAGGCAGGTGAGGGCTGCCAGAGCCAGAAGGGGGCAATCGCAGCCCCAGAGAAGCATCATCTACCAAACTACAAGCAGGCTTCATTGCTAATCAAGACTTGGGATTCTGAATGGTTGACATCTGCCAGGAGGGTTGCAGCCAGAGATTAGCTCCCCAGAAGAGACACATGGCACACCTGAGAAGATGTGCTGGTTGTACAACCAGAAAACCGAGCGGCTGGGACGGGGAAGGTGATAAGTTGCAGCCTTAACTGGGGGCGACTGTGCTCGCCAAGAACCTGGTCACCTGAGTTGCTCATACCTGGGATGAGCACAAAATGCAGGCCCAACCAAGTCTGCACCTTTGTGGAGTACCCAAGAACCTGAACCTGAGTGGCTTAGACCTGGGGAGTGCATGCAACCCAGGGCCTGCATCAGACAGTTCCTGGCAGAGCAACCTAGTGTCTGAGCAGTGTAGACTGGGAAAGCACACACGCTGTGAGCTGGGGGCAAACCCAGTGTGGCTGAATCACTGTGAGCACACGCCAATGATATTTGTTTGCAGTGTTCCTCCTTCCCCACAGCACGACTAAACAAGTGAGCCTAAAAAAAGTGACCACCATCGCCCCTCTTGTGTCAGAGTGGAAGTTAGACACTGAAGAGATCAGCAAACAGAAGAAGCTAAACTAAACAGAGGGAACCGCTTTGGAAGTGACAGATGCAAGAGATTAAAACCCTGTAGTTAGTACCAACTACATAGGAAGGGGCCCATAGACCTTGACAAGTACAAGCTGGACCAAGGAACTATCTGAAACTTAACTGACCCACACTGTCTGCAACAGCTCCAGAGAAAGTCCTAGATGTATTTTTACTATTATCATTTTTTAATTAAAAAAAAAATTAAGTCCCCTATTACTCCTTTAATTTTCATTTTTATAACCTACTATTATATTGCAAAATAAGACTTTATTTTTAAAGCAAAATTCATATATATATATTTTTTTTTTTTTAATTTTTGTGACTTTTTTATTGTATTTTTGAGAATCTAACCTCTACTCTAGATTTTTAATCTTTGCCTTTTGGTATCTGTTATCAACTTTGTACCTTTAAGAACCCAATCTTCAGTACCCAATTTTACTTGGGAGCGGGATCACTGGCCTGATTGTTCTCTCCCCTTTTTGACTCTCCCTTTTCTCCACCAGGTCGCCTCTATCTTCCCCCTCCCCCTTTTCTTCTCTACCCAACTCTGTGAATCTCTTTCTGTGTTCTGGGCTGTGGAGAACACTTAGGGAACTGATTGCTGGCTGGATCTGCCTCTTTTTGATTCCCCCTTTTATCCTCCTGACCACCTCTGTCTCCTTCCTCCCTCTTCTCTTCTCTGTGTAACTCCGTGAACATCTCTGAGGGATTCAGACTGTGGAGAGCACATAGGGAAGTGATTACTGGCTAGCTTGCTCTCCCCCTTTTGATTCCCCCTCTTCTCCTCCTGGTCACCTCTATCTCCCTCCTCCCTCTTCTCTTCTCCATGTAACTCTGTGTACCTCTCTGGGTGTCCTTCACTGTGGAGAAACTTTTCATCATTGGTGCTATATAGATGTTTTATCATTGGTGCTGTATAGACGGAGAAGCCTTGAGGCTACTGTAAGAATAAGACTGAAAGCCAGAAGCAGAAGGCTTAAGTTTAAATCCTGAGAGCACCAGAGAACTCCTGAATCCAGTGGACATTAATTGATAGCAGCTCATCAAACACCTCCATACCTATACTGAAACCAAGCACCACTCAAGGGTCAACAAATTCCAGAGCAAGACATACCATGAAAATTCTCCAGCAACACAGGAACATAGCCCCGAGCTTCAATATACAGGCTGCCCAAAGTCACACCAAACCCAATGACACCTCAAAACTCATTACTGGATACTTCATTGCACTCAGAGAGAAGAAATCCAGCTCCACCCACCAGAACACCAACACAAGCTCCCTAAATAGCAAACCTTGACAAGCCACCTGTCTAACACCACCCATAGTGAGGAACCTCCACAATAAAGAGGAGTCACAAACTGCTAGAATACAGAAAGGCCACCCCAAACACAGCAATATAAACAAGCTGAAAAGGCAGAGAAATACCCAGCAGGTAAAGGAACAGGATAAATGCCCACCAAACCAAACAAAAGAGGAAGAGATAGGGAATGTACCTGATAAAGAATTCCGAATAATGATAGTGAAAATGATCCAAAATCTTGAAAACAAATTGGAATTACAGATAAATAGCCTGGAGACAAGGATTGAGAAGATGCAAGAAAGGTTTAACAAGGACCTAGAAGAAATAAAAAAGAGTCAATATATAGTGAATAATGCAATAAATGAGATCAAAAACATTCTGGAGGGAACCAACAGTAGAATAACAAAGGCAGAAGATAGGATAAGTGAGATAGAAGATAGAATGGTAGAAATAAATGAAACAGAGGAAAAAAGAAAAAAGTAATTAAAAGAAATGAGGACAACCTCAGAGACCTCTGGGACAATGTTAATCGCCCCAACAGTTGAATCTTTAGGAGCCCCAGAAGAAGAAGACAAAAAGAAGACCATGAGAAAATACATGAGGAGATAATAGTTGAAAACTTCTCTAAAATGGGGAAGGAAATAATCACCCAAGTCCAAGAAACCCAGAGGGTCCCAAACAGGATAAACCCAAGGTGAAACACCCCAAGACACATATTAATCAAATTAACAAAGATCAAACACAAAGAACAAATATTAAAAGCAGCAAGGGAAAAACAACAAATAACACACAAGGGGATTCCCATAAGGATAGCAGCTGATCTTTCAATAGAAACTCTTCAGGCCAGGAGGGAATGGCAGGACATACTTAAAGTGATGAAAGAAAATAACCTACAGCCCAGATTACTGTACCCAGCAAGGATCTCATTCAAATATGAAGGAGAAATCAAAAGCTTTACAGACAACCAAAAGCTGAGAGAATTCAGCACCACCAAACCAGCTCTCCAACAAATGCTAAAGGATCTTCTCTAGACAGGAAACACAGAAAGGGTGTATAAACTCGAACCCAAAACAACAAAGTAAATGGCAATGGGATCATACTTATCAATAATTACCTTAAATGTAAATGAGTTGAATGCCCCAACCAAAAGACAACAAATGGCTGAATGGATACAAAAACAAGACCCTTATATTTGTTGTCAACAAGAAACCCACCTTGAAACAAGGGACACATACAGACTGAAAGTGAAGGGCTGGAAAAAGATATCCCATGCAAATAGAGACCAAAAGAAATCAGCAGGAGCAATACTCATATCAGACAAAATAGACTTTAAAACAAAGGCTGTGAAAAGAGACAAACTTGGGCACTACATAATGATCAAAGGATCAATCGAAGAAGAAGATATAACAATTATAAATATATATGCATCCAAAATAGGAGCACCACAATATGTAAGACAAATGCTAACAAGTATGAAAGGGGAAATTAACAATTACACAATACTAGTGGGAGACTTTAATACCCCACTCACACCTATGGATAGGTCAACTAAACAGAAAGTTGACAACGAAACATAAACTTTAAATGATACAACAGGCCAATTAGACCTAATTGATATCTATAGGACATTTCACCCCAAAACAATGAATTTCACCTTTTTCTCAAGCGCACATGGAACCTTCTCCAGGATAGATCACATCCTGGGCCATAAATCTAGCCTTGGTAAATTCAAAAAAATTGAAATCATTCCAAGCATCTTTTCTGACCACAATGCAGTAAGATTAGGTGTCAATTACAGGAAAAAAAACTATTAAAAATTCCAACATATGGAGGCTGAACAACACGCTGGTGAATAACCAACAAATCACAGAAGAAATCTAAAAAGAAATCAAAATATGCATAGAAATGAATGAAAATGAAAATGAAACAACCCAAAACCTATGGGACACTGTAAAAGCAGTGCTAAGGGGAAGGTTCATTGCAATACAGGATTATCTCATGAAATAAGAAAAAAGTCAAATAAATAACCTAACTCTACACCTAAAGCAACTAGAAAAGGAAGAAATTAAGAACTCCAGGGTTAGTAGAAGGAAAGAAATCTGAAAAATTAGGGTAGAATTAAATGCATAAGAAACAAAAGAGACCATAGCAAAAATCAACAAAGCCCAAAGCTGGTTATTTGAGAAGATAAATAAAAATGACAAACAATTAGCCAGACTCATCAAGAAACAAAGGGAGAAAAATCAAATCAACAATATTAGAAATGAATATGGAGAGATCACAACAGATATCACAGAAATACAAAGGATCATAAGAGACTATTATCAGCAACTATATACCAATTAAATGGACAATTTGGAAGAAATGGACAAATTCTTAGAAAAGTACAACTTTCCAAAACTGAACCAGGAAGAAATAGAAAATCTTAACAGACCCATCACAAGCACGGAAATTGAAACTGTAATCAGAAATCTTCCAGCAAACAAAAGCCCAGGAACACACGGCTTCACAGCTGAATTCTACCAAAACTTTAGAGAAGAGCTAACAACTATCCTACTCAAACTCATCCAGAAAATTGCAGAGGAAGGAAAACATCCAAACTCATTCTATGAGGCCACCATCACCCTAATACCAAAACCTGACAAAGATGCCACATAAAAGAAAACCACAGGCCAAATATCAGTGATGAACATCGATGCAAAAATCCTTAACAAAATTCTTGCAAACAGAATCCAAAAACATATTAAAAAGATTATACATCATTACCAAGTGGAGTTTATTCCAGGAATGCAAGGATTCTTCAATATCCACAAATCAATCAATGTAATACAGCTCATTAGCAAATTGAAGAATAAAAACCATATGATTATCTCAATAGATGCAGAAAAAGTCTTTGACAAAATTCAACATCCATTTATGATAACCCCTCCCCTCCAGAAAGCAGGAGTAGAAGGAAGATACCTCAACATAATAAATGCTATATATGACAAACCCACAGCAAACATTATGCTCAATGGTGAAAAATCAAAAGCATTTCCCCTAAAGTCAGGAACAAGACAAGGGTGCACACTCTCACCACTACTATTCAACATAGTTTTGGAAGTTTTGGCCACAGCAGTCAGAGCAGAAAAAGAAATAAAAGAAATCCAGATTGGAAAAGAAGTAAAACTCTCGCTGGTTGCAGATGAGATGATCCTCTACATAGAAAACCCTAAATACTCCACCAGAAAATTACTAGAACTAATCAATGAATATAGTAAAGTTGCAGGATATAAAATCAACACACAGAAATCCCTTGCATTCCTATACACTAATAATGAGAAAACAGAAAGAGAAATTAAGGAAACAATTCCATTCACCATTACAACAAAAAGAAAAAATACTTAGGAATATATCTACCTAAAGAAACAAAAGACTTATATATAGGAAACTATAAAACATTAGTGAAAGAAATCAAAAAGGCCCTAAATAGATGCAGAAATATACTGTGTTCATGGATTGGAAGAATCAATATAGTAAAAATGAGTATACTACCCAAAGCAATCTATAGATTCAGTGCAATCCCTATCAAGCTACGAATGGTATTTGTCAGAGAACTAGAACAAATAATTTCACAATTTGTATGGAAATAGAAAAACCTCGAATAGCCAAAGCAATCTTGATAAAGAAGAATGGAAATGGAGGAATCAAGCTGCCTGACGTCAGGCTCTACTACAAAGCCACAGTTATCAAGAGAGTATGGTACTAGCACAAAGACAGAAATATAGATTAATGGAACAAACTAGAAAGCCCAGAGATAAATCCACACACCTATGGACACCTTATCTTTGACAAAGGAGGCAAGAATATACAATGGAGAAAAGACAATCTCTTTTGGTGCTGGGAAAACTGGTCAACCACTTGTAAAAGAAGGAAACTAAAATACTTTCTAACACCATGCACAAAAATAAACTCAAAATGGATTGAAGATCTAAATGTAAGACCAGAAACTATAAAACTCCTAGAGAAGAACATAGGCAAAACACTCTCCGACATAAACCACAGCAAGATCCTCTATGACCCACCTCCTAGAATATTGGAAATAAAAGCAAAAATAAACAAATGGGACCTAAGTAAACTTAAAAGCTTCTGCACAACAATAAGAAAGGTGAAAAGACAGCCTTCAGAATGGGAGAAAATAATGGCAAACGAAGCAACTGACAAAGAATTAATCTCAAAAATATATAAGCAACTCCTGCAGCTCAATTCCAGAAAAATAAACGACCCAGTCAAAAAATAGGCCAAAGAACTAAACAGACATTTCTCCAAAGAAGACATACAGATGGCTGACAAACACATGAAAAGATGCTCAACATCACTCATTATCAGAGAAATGCAAATCAAAACCACCATGAGGTACCATTCCATGCCATTCAGAATGGCTGCTATCCAAAACTCTAGAAGCAATAAATGCTGGAGAGGATGTGGAGAAAAGGGAACCCTCTTGAACTGTTGGTGAGAATGCAAACTAGTACAGCCACTATGGAAAACAGTGTGGAGATTTCTTAAAAAACTGGAAATAGAACTGCCTTATGACCCAGTAATCCCACTACTGGGCATACACACAGAGGAAACCAGAATTGAAAGAGACACATATACCCCAATGTTCATTGCAGCACTGTTTTGTAATAGCCAGGACATGGAAGCAACCTAGATGTTCATCAGCAGATGAATGGATAAGAAAGCTATGGTACATATACACGATGGAATATTACTCTGCCATTAAAAAGGATACATTTGAATCAGTTCTAATGAGGTGGATGAAACTGGAGCCTATTATACAGAGTGAAGTAAGCCAGAACGAAAAACACCAGTACAGTATACTAATGCATATATGTGGAATTTAGAAAGATGGTAACAATAACCCTGTATGCGAGACAGCAAAAGAGACACAGATGTATAGAACGCTCTTTTGGACTCTGTTGGAGAGGGCAAGGGTAGGATGATATGGGAGAATGGCATTGAAACATGTAAATTATCATATGTGAAACGAGTCACCAGTCCAGGTTCAATGCATGATACGGGGTGCTCGGGGTTGGTGCACTGGGATGACCCAGAAGGATGGGATGGGAGGGAGGTTGGAGGCGGGGTTCAGGATGGGGAACACATGTACACCCATGGTGGATTCATGTCAATGTATGGCAAAACCAATATAATATTGTAAAGTAAATAAATAAATTAATAAATAAATAAAACCAAAAAATTTTAATTAAAATTATAAAAAAGAGAAGAAAAAAAAAGAAAAAGAAACAAAAAAAGGAAAATTCCACAGAACTCCAAAAGCCCAACATAGAGACAGAGGTTTATAACAACAATAAAAAGCATGACTGAATATACACATATACATATACACTCACGCTGCTGCTGCTAAGTCACTTCAGTCGTGTCTGACTCTGTGCGACCCCATAGATAGCAGCTCACCAGGCTCCCCCGTCCCTGGGATTCTCCAGGCAAGAACACTGGAGTGGGTTGCCATTTCCTTCTCCAATGCATGAAAGTGAAAAGTGAAAGTGAAGTTGCTCAGTCATTTCCCACCCTCATCGACCCCATGGACTGCAGCCTTCCAGTCTCCTCCATCCATGGGATTTTCCAGTCAAGAGTATTGGTGTGGGGTGCCATTGTCTCCTCTGATATACACCCATAAGCAAAATCAAAACAATTCAACAAAAATAAAGTATAATAGACTGACCCAGCAGACAAAGGAAACCAAAGATTATATCTACCAGTTAAGAACAAAACTAACTAAAGCACAAACTAGAAAACAAAACTAAAGCAAGGTGCCAGTTGTTGAATAAAGCAATGAAAATAAAATTAACAAATATGTTGAGAGGAAAGGAAAGAAAGGAAGAATAGACATGCAAAGTTAAATAGAGGTAGATAAAGAAGATTTACATTAAAGATACATTAAAGATTAACTGTAAGGCAAAAAGAACAGTAGGAAAAGCAGACAAAGGAATACATGTAAAAAAAATAATAGTAGGTATAAAAAATTTAAAAAAAAATAGAAAAGAAAAAAGGAAAACTCCACAGAACTGCAAAAGCCCAACATAGAGGCAGAGGTTTATAACAATAAAAAATGTGACTGAGGGGAAAAAAAAAAAATGCTCCAAAGCTTAATTAGATGTCATAGTGCCGATAAAATCAACAGCTACAACAGAGGGGAAAAAAAGAAAAAAGAAAAAAATCCAAAAGAATCTACAGAACAAGTCAAACCATAAGAATAGTAAAGGTTTTTCTTGAGTCACTGCTGTTAGAGTCCTTTCCCTCGCTGGGAGTTGCAGTCCACCTCACTTCCCTAGCATGCTCTCCATCACGGTGCTGATCTCTGGACCTGCTGTGCAGGCAGCTCAGATTCTAATCTGGTCCTACTCCTCTGTGTTTTTGCCTCCAATGTCCACAGCTATCAGAAGTAGTGTGTTTTCCTCTGTGGGAGATCTCAATGTCCTTTATATATTTCGTAGACACAGTCTGCCTAGCTGATCATGTGGATTTAATCTGCCGCTTGTATATCTGGTGGGAAGGTTTTGGGTCTTCTTCCTTAGCCACATTGCCCCCTGGGTTTCAATTGTTGCTTTATTTCCACCTCTGCATGTGGGCTGTCCACTGGGATTTTCTCCTGAGGCTGCCCTGGAGGACTTGGGTTTCCCCTGCCAAGGGCAGGTATGGAGGTGGTTGCAGCTGCTTGGGTCACAGGGGTTCTGACAGTAGGAGGTACTCAGAGGAGTTGGTGGTAGGGCAGCAGGAAATAAAGTGCTCTAGAAGGGTATGGTAACCTATATTGGCCAATACGCTCCAGTATTCTTGCCTGGAGAACCCCCTGACAGAGAAGCTTGGCAGGCCACAGTCTACAGGGTCATAAAGAGTTGGACACTACCAAAGAAACCCTGAATGCACAGATGCAAGGCTTTTTTTTTTTTTGCCTGTGGCAGCTCTGCCCCAGTGAGAGTTGAGCATGAAGGTGGTGTGGCTGCTTGGCTTGCGGGGACCCTGGTGGCACCAAGTGTGCAGGGATACAAACTTCCTTTGCCTCAGGAGTTATGGCCCTGATCAGTCTTTTTTCAAGTCTCTTGTAGCTGGTTATCAGAAGGCCTCTTTGGCCAGTCTTTCTCTGTGGCTCTGCCCGCTCAGGCACTTAGAGGACTCCCTTGCCTGGGGTCTTTCTCTGTTGTTTGGCACGACAGGCACTTAAAGGGGCACCCTAGGTGGGGTCCTATTCTGTAGTTCAGTGCACCAGGCATCTGATGAGCCAGCCTCTCTATTGTTCAGCTGCTGATGTTGGCATTTGGGGATAGAGAGGCTTTGGTGATGGTTTCACCCCCCTATGCATGACTCAGCAGTATCACCTTTCTTCCATGGTTGCCTGGCTTTCCTCCACAGGTATTTCCCACCTCCACAGGTATTTCCCACCACTATCTCCTCCCTCATATCCCCTTGATCTGTCTCTCTGCAGTCAACAGCAGCCCTCACCCTGGGGTTGCTCCACAATCCCTAAACTCCCAGCTGCTGCATCTTCCAGGCGACCTGTGTCCCTGTCCGGGGTATGTATGGGCGTGGCAAGGACTGTCTGATTCTCATTTCATTTAGGCTGCCACAGATCACCTGTTTCACTCTAGGCCTTAAATGTTTCTCCTCAGACTCAGACAATTGCCCCAATATGGAGATCAGACCCCTGTTACAGTTCCCTCACCCAGCAAGGGCAGGTCCAATCTTACTACATTCCCGTTTTTCCCCCTAGTTCCTTCATCCTATCAAGTTTTGTGCCATGAAATTAAAAGACGCTTACTCCTTGGAAGGAAAGTTATGACCAACCTAGATTACTCCCTGGAAGGAAAGTTATGACCAACCTAGATAGCATATTCAAAAGCAGAGACATTACTTTGCCAACAAAGGTTCGTCTAGTCAAGTCTATGGTTTTTCCTGTGGTCATGTATGGGTGTGAGAGTTGGACTGTGAAGAAGGCTGAGCGCCGAAGAATTGATGCTTTTGAACTGTGGTGTTGGAGAAGACTCTTGAGAGTCCCTTGGACTGCAAGGAGATCCAACCAGTCCATCCTAAAGGAGATCAGTCATGGGTGTTCTTTGGACGGAATGATGCTAAAGCTGAAACTCCAGTACTTTGGCCACCTCATGTGAAGAGTTGACTCATTGGAAAAGACTCTGATGCTGGGAGGGATTGGGGGCAGGAGGAGAAGGGGACGACAGAGGATGAGATGGCTGGATGGCATCACTGACTCAATGGACGTGAGTCTGAGTGAACTCTGGGAGTTGGTGATGGACAGGGAGGCCTGGAGTGCTGCGATTCATGGGGTCTCAAAGAGTTGGACACGACTGAGCGACTGATCTGATCTGATATATTCTTTTCAGCTGGTCAGGTACTTCTGTCCGCTTTCAGCTGGCCTTCTGCATGCACCTCTGTGTCTGAGAGAGATGTACTCCACATCCACTTACTCCTTCACCATCTTGTCCACCCCCCCCCACCCCTGGCCCCAACCCCCTGGTATATGAGCCTCTTAATATATTGTTGAATTCGGTTTACTAATGTTTTGAAAATTGTTGCATCTATGTTCATCAGTGATATTGTCCTGTAATTTTCTTTTCTTTTTGATATATCTGTCTGGTTTTGATATTAGGCTTTACAGAATGAGTTCATTAGAGTTCCTTCCTCTACAACTTTTTGGAATAGTTTGAGAATGATAACTGTTAACTCTTTTAAAAATGTTTGGTAGGTGATAGCTAAAATAACTGCATTTTGAAGAATTAACTCATGCTTTGTTTAGCAAATATAAATTTTGTGTCCAAGGCACTCTAATAGTACATAAGTTACTGTATAAGGGTTATAGTGTAGGATAGTTAAGTCATAATCTTTGTTTTCAATAGGATTTAAATCCAAATAAGAATGTCAATAATCAAATAAGTGCAATGAAATTTTCTATCAATATGGAGACAAATGCCTGCTATAAATTCTGGCAAATAATACCTGCTTCATAAATACTTATTTAAAAACAAATAGTAGAACTGATGCAAGTATGTGCATGGAAAATTGAATGACAGTTCTGTGATCTGAGGAAGGCTTAGGAATTATTATAAGAGGAAGTTTGTCTAGAAAAAAACGCAGGAGTTAACCAATGGTGAGCACAGAGGAGGATAACATTACAGGCACAAATGTTTGACCAGAGATCAAGAAAGGTACACTGTTGAAGTGTATTTACATTTGGCAGGAATTCTACCCCAGAGGATGCCTACTCATTTTGCAAGTGTGCAGAGGGAGTGTTCTGGTTACTTCTCACCTTTACCAAGATGAGGAGAAGTACTTGTAGTCAGTTCTCCATGGAAATTTTCTTAGTTACTAGCGTGTTGGGAATTTGCCTAGTTAGCACTGAGAAAGCTATTTGTTCATTCATGAAACCATACATTTTTGCATTTAAATGCATTTATTGAATGAATGTTTATGTGAAAATCTATGTTACTAAGTCTGTAAGGTTTTGCATCTCAACATGTTTCCCAGGAATAAGAAGCATCTGCATCACCTAGGAGCTTGTTAGAAATGCACATTATCAGGGCCAGCCTCAGACTTATTGAATCAGAATTTGCATTTAAAAGAGATTTCCAGGTAATTCATATGGGTAGGTCTGAGGGAAACAAAGAAAGCTTGCCTAGAGCTTTCTAGAGCTTAGTCCAATAGGGGAGATAAAATACATGAAGGAACAAGTATACACAGTACCAGTACCCAAGTGGCACAACCTACACTCTTTGAAGTTAGAGGAATACTGATTTAAAGAATAATCTTAGATGCTTATTTGCTGTGTGAACTTGGACAGGTTATTTTTCCTTTCTCTGACTCAGTATCTTTACCTGTGGAGTATTAATGGTGACCATTTTACTAGGCTGTTTAAGAATTTGGAATGACCCATGTAAATCCCTAACATGGTATCTGGAGCAGAACAAATAATGATGAATATTATGGAAATGTCAAAGTTCACATTTTGCAGGTAGACATGATGTTGTAACTATATCTTCATGGAAAGATAACATTTTATATCTCATATTGATAGAATTTTAATGTAGGGAGTTAAGAGACTGAGTGACTTTCACTTTGACTTTTCACTTTGAAGACTGCACAAGGAAGGAGATGTTCAACATTCTAATCATGATTTTCAACTAAGGGAAGCTATATTTCTTTTTTTTTTTTATTGTTACCCTGCTTATTTTATTTTTTCTTTTTAAATTAATTTTATTTTATTTTTAAACTTTACATAATGGTATTAGTTTTGCCAAATGTCAAAATGAATCCACCACAGGTATACATGTGTTCCCCATCCTGAACCCTCCTCCCTCCTCCCTCCCCATACCATCCCTCTGGGTCGTCCCAATGCACTAGCCCCAAGCATCCAGTATCATGCATTGAACCTGGACTGGCATCTCGTTTCATACATGATATTTTACATGTTTCAATGCCATTCTCCCAAATCTTCCCACCCTCTCCCTCTCCCACAAAGTCCATAAGACTGTTCTATACGTCAGTGTCTCTTTTGCTGTCTCGTACACAGGGTTATCGTTACCATCTTTCTAAATTCCACATATATGCATTAGTATACTGTATTGGTGTTTTTCTTTCTGACTTACTTCACTCTGTATAATAGGCTCCAGTTTCATCCACCTCATTAGAACTGATTCAAATGTATTCTTTTTAATGGCTGAGTAATACTCCATTGTGTATATGTACCACAGCTTTCTTATCCATTCATCTGCTGATGGACATCTAGGTTGCTTCCATGTCCTGGCTATTATAAACAGTGCTGCGATGAACATTGGGGTACACGTGTCTCTTTCCCTTCTGGTTTCCTCAGTGTGTATGCCCAGCAGTGGGATTGTGGATCATAAGGCA
>NW_011495064.1:18468609-18468856 GCF_000754665.1 Bison bison bison | reverse complement strand
TTCTATTTCCAGTTTTTTAAGGAATCTCCACACTGTTCTCCATAGTGGCTGTACTAGTTTGCATTCCCACCAACAGTGTAAGAGGGTTCCCTTTTCTCCACACCCTCTCCAGCATTTATTATTTGTAGACTTTTGGATTGCAGCCATTCTGATTGGTGTGAAATGGTACCTCATAGTGGTTTTGATTTGCATTTCTCTGATAATGAGTGATGTTGAGCATCTTTTCACACCATTACTATTCAACATA
>NW_011495064.1:18422902-18468376 GCF_000754665.1 Bison bison bison | reverse complement strand
GACAGATTCAATGCAATCCCTATCAAGCTACCAACAGTATTCTTCACAGAGCTAGAAAAAATAATTTCACAATTTGTATGGAAATACAAAAAACCTCGAATAGCCAAAGATATCTTGAGAAAGAAAAATGGAACTGGAGGAATCAACCTACCTGACTTCAGGCTCTACTACAAAGCCACAGTTATCAAGACAGTATGGTACTGGCACAAAGACAGAAATATAGATCAATGGAACAAAATAGAAAGCCCAGAGATAAATCCACGCACATATGGACACCTTATCTTTGACAAAGGAGGCAAGAATATACAATGGATTAAAGACAATCTCTTTAACAAGTGGTGCTGGGAAATCTGGTCAACCACTTGTAAAAGAATGAAACTAGAACACTTTCTAACACCATATACAAAAATAAACTCAAAATGGATTAAAGATCTCAACGTAAGACCAGAAACTATAAAACTCCCAGAGGAGAACATAGGCAAAACACTCTCTGACATACATCACAGCAGGATCCTCTATGACCCACCTCCCAGAATATTGGAAATAAAAGAAAAATAAACAAATGGGACCTAATTAAACTTAAAAGCTTCTGCACATCAAAGGAAACTATTAGCAAGGTGAAAAGACAGCCTTCAGAATGGGAGAAAATAATAGCAAATGAAGCAACCGACAAACAACTAATCTCAAAAATATACAAGCAACTCCTACAGCTCAAC
Source organism: Bison bison bison (assembly GCF_000754665.1). Taxonomy (NCBI): domain Eukaryota; kingdom Metazoa; phylum Chordata; class Mammalia; order Artiodactyla; family Bovidae; genus Bison; species Bison bison. The sequence goes on along the minus strand of NW_011495064.1, from coordinate 18,467,660 downwards.
TCCAGAAAAATAAATGACCCAATCAAAAAATGGGCCAAAGATCTAAATATATTTCTTACACAAACAGATAGTACCTGAGAGTCAAGGACTTTATATGTTACAACAGATCATCCATCATGCAATTTAGATCTAATTGTCAATTTAGACCAATTGTCCATCTGCAAACTCAATAATATAGCTTAAACTAGATAGGTTGTTCAGATACATTACTAAATTTATTGTTTCAAAGTACCTTTAAAACAAAATCCTTTTCAAAATAAACAAACTGCCTCTTATAGTTTATTTATTCAGTTTAGAATTAAAATTAAATGACTTGGCCTTTTTACTGTTGGAAGCATGTTGACACTTTATAAAAAATATTGAAATTCAATCAAGGATATTCACAATGAATGGACAAATACAAATCATACACCTTAGAATTCATTGCAATTTGACAACTGAAAGCTTGTTCTTGGCAAAATAGAATCTTGTACGTATTATGTCTTGTTTGATTGAAGAAATTGTAACTGAGTAAAATCATTTCATCAAACTTATTTTGATTATCAAAGCCAGCATGCCTTCTCAGGATGCATTGGCAAGAACTACCAACTCTCTCACAACATGGACCAAGACAGGGAAAGTGTCTAATTTCAGCTGATGAGGCCAGGATTTATCCTTCCCACTTATTATTTTGTTAGGAGAACCACTGAAACTGCCCACCTTGGCCAGGCTCCATAGTAACACTTGCAGGAGTTATCTTAAACAGGAGGTCCTGGTAAGGAATGCAGAACTAACAAGATACCACCAATTGGAAGAATTGGGGAAGGCTCAGAAGTTAAATGGAGAAGGCAATGGCACCCCACTCCAGTACTCTTGCCTGGAAAATCCCATGGACAGAGGAGCCTGGTAGGCTGCAGTCCATGGGGTCGCTAGGAGTCAGACACTACTGAGCGACTTCACTTTCACTTTTCACTTTCATGCATTGGAGAAGGAAATGGCAACCCACTCCAGTGTTCTTGCCTGGAGAATTCCAGGGATGGGGGAGCCTGGTGGGCTGCCGTCCATTGGGTCACACAGAGTTGGACACGACTGAAGCAACTTAGCAGCAGCAGCAGCAGAGGTTAAAGCATCTGCCTGCAATGTGGGAGAACTGAGTTTGATCCCTGGGTCAGGAAGATCCCCTGGAGAAGGAAATAGCAACCCACTCCAGTATTCCTGCCTAGAGAATCCCATGGATGGAGGAGCCTGGTGGGCTACAGTCCACAGGGTTGCAAAGAGTTGGACACAACTGAGTGACTTCACCTTCTTTCTTTCTAAAGGAGAGAGAAGACTCTAGTCCATATGTCCTACCAACCTCCCAGAATCCTTCCCAGTGGAATCCATCTTGGCTTAGTTTGAGCAGGCCAACAGGAAGGGCCCTGAGTCAGAGTGATTGACCAGAGACAACCCAGAACTAACCCAATGACCATGAAACCCTAGACAACAAGAAGCCATATGGCAGAGCAATTCTTCTGGGTTTTTACCCTGCTGCTCTCCACCTGGGCACTTCCCAATAAAGTGTCTTGCTCTCTCAGCACGTGTGTCTTCTAGAACAATTCTCTTTCTACTGTTAGACAAGAGCCCACTCTCAAGCCCTAGAAGGGGTCCCCGTTTCTGCAACAATTTCATTACAATTTTGCTAAATATTTCATTAGAAGTTCTGTGGTTAACACTTACTGTAGAATTGTCCAAATTTTTTTTTAATTTTATTTTATTTTTAAACTTTACATAATTGTATTAGTTTTGCCAAATATCAAAATGAATCCGCCACAGGTATACATGTGTTCCCCATCCTGAACCCTCCTCCCTCCTCGCTCCCCATACCATCCCTCTGGGTCGTCCCAGTGCACTAGCCCCAAGCATCCAGTATCGTGCATCGAACCTGGACTGGCAACTCATTTCTTACATGATACATGTTTCAATGCCATTCTCCCAAATCTTCCCACCCTCTCCCTCTCCCACAGAGTCCATAAGACTGTTCTATACATCAGTGTCTCTTTTGCTGTCTCGTACACAGGGTTATTGTTACCATCTTTCTAAATTCCATATATATGCGTTAGTATACTGTATTAATGTTTTTCCTTCTGGCTTACTTCACTCTGTATAATAGGCTCCAGTTTCATCCACCTCATTAGAACTGATTCAAATATATTCTTTTTAATGGCTGAGTAATACTCCATTGTGTGTATGTACCAAAGCTTTCTTATCCATTCATCTGCTGATGGACATCTAGGTTGCTTCCATGTCCTGGCTATTATAAACAGTGCTGCAATGAACATTGGGGTACACGTGTCTCTTTCCCTTCTGGTTTCCTCCGTGTGTATGCCTAGCAGTGGGATTGCTGGATCATAAGGCAGTTCTATTTCCAGTTTTTTTAAGGAATCTCCACACTGTTCTCCATAGTGGCTGTACTAGTTTGCATTCCCACCAACAGTGTAAGAGGGTTCCCTTTTCTCCACACCCTCTCCAGCATTTATTATTTGTAGACTTTTGGATCGCAGCCATTCTGACTGGTGTGAATTGTCCAAATTTTAAGGGAATAATTATATTTTTTAATTACAAATTTATATCTGTAATATAATATTACAAAAATTACAAATTATATTTTTTAATCACAAGAGCTACCCAGGGAGAAATGTAAGTATTGTTATTTACTATTCCAACCTTTCCTTCCTTTTCCAAAGCCCTGCCTAGCTAAAATGAAAGTGTCCTCAGAAGGCAGTAGGAAGTTGCAAGGAGACCAGATATAAGGTAGAAAGACAGACTTTCACTTCCTCACAGTATAATCTTGTACCTCTAGGCCTTGTACATTTCCATCTGGCACTTGTTATGCTTTTAATCAATATACTAGTTTCTTTTTCTTTCCTTTTTCTCCTTTGGGAGCCTGTAAGAGGGGTTATTAAGGACTTTCACCTGCCTTCCACCTGCCTTAGTCAAGGGAGTAGAATTTTTGCTGCAGGCAAGAGATAGATGAGCAGTTTGAGCTGCTGAAATCTTTTAGATTTGCGGATTTGATGAAAGCCATAAGGCAAGGATTTCCACCATGTGTTTTGTGGGCTACAGGGAGACTTTGAATATTTTATATTTTTATCTATAATATGTTATATATTATAAAATATAAAAGTGTGTTTCACATATAATAAAATATAAATTAAATTAAATATATAATAAATAATAACAAGATGAATAATAAACACATATGATTTTATTAGAGATCTCTAAGTACCTTGTTTGTTTTGGAGGAAAAATTATAAAATGACTTGTTCACAATTATTTTACAAATTTTATTATATGTAAGAGTCAGACTTTCACTAAAATACCACCACAATCTTAAAAACAACACCTATTTTTATCAATGACCACTTGGGCAGTTTCTTTTACAGAACTCAGTTTACATATCGAGCCTCACCTCAAGCACAGTATTTTCCCATTTTTCAGTGCTATCGTTTTCATTTCCTAAATTGCCAATTGCATTGTTTTCCTTATTTTATATCCTGAATTTTAATAAGAATTCTAGTAGCTCAAAAATAATGCTTTAAAGCACACAATTAGCCAAAGCATAATAAAAGCTCACAAATTCAATTAATCTGAGAATAGAGCGTGAATCTTTTTGTGTTCAAAGTGCCAAATCTGCAAGTGGGGTGGCTTTATACAGCTATTCCAAACAGAAAGTGAATAAGAAGTACAATGTAGATGTCTGAAAGTTAGATTTTTGTTGGTAAAGGCAACCATTGTGCTCCTAGCCACTACTGTCCTGTGTGTTAAAATTTCGGCCAAAGTGTCTTGAAGCCATAGATTATTTTCCTGACATTTTCAAATGAAGCATAGTAGCCTCTCCGTTGTGTCAATAGATTTTTCCTAGATAAGTGAAGAATAACGTTGTCTAGGGTGATTTTTGATAGATACAGTCACTAAAAGTAGAGAAGATAACAAATCTATGAAGACATTATTTGAAGTTGATTTAATCATGTCAAAAAATTAGTCAATTGCCCGCACAATAGTTTGAGGGATAACCAACAAACTTGTCCTTGCAGAGAAACAAAATGAAGTATTGTCACAATCCTTAATCAAATGACCTTTTTGACCATCCAATATTAAGTACTTTAAATAGGAAATGCAAGTAGTATCTTGTGTGCAAAAGTGCAGATATTTAAATTTACATTTTGCTAAAACTTCAGTATATGAATCTATTCTTGGCACATACATGGTGAGTATATATTTATTATTTGAAGCTTTTATGTGGTTGTACACAGTTTTATTGGAATAAAGGCTGATGGAACAGTGATGCAAAGAAGGATGCTGTGACATGAATAAAGGTTCACACCTGAGTGCCTGGGCACCCACTGCTTTAATCACAGAAAACAGTTGGAAGGTAAAAATATGTTGTCTCATCTTGGTTCCGTATTAAAGAAAATAGTGCAAATTGTAAGTACCATTGAATCACAGCCACAGAGTAGCCATAATTTTCACTGTGTTCTTTGGAGAAATTGGCAGGAAGCAAAAGATTTTTCTTTTCTGAAGCAAAGCAAGCCAGCAACAAGCTGACAAGCCACTCAAATACATTGTAAATGATGTATGGGATAAAATTTTCCTGAAGGCATAAATAATGCCAGTAAAGAGTGTTTATATAATTCCTAATGCATTGTTTCAATTGAATAGTACAGTCATATAATTGATTTCAAGAAGAGCTTTAACCCATTATTTTGAAACTAAAATATGATTTCAACTTGGTAGATAAAACTACCTGGGCTTAGTAGGCAGACAAATACTTGGTGTAAGTGACTCAATTGCTGAGAAAAGTATTCTTTTCACAACTTGATACTTGTTTGCATTTGACTGTGAATCACAGCTTTGTGATAAAATCATTTATAGAGCTGAAAGCAATAAATAAATGGATTAGGAATCTATTCATCCCTATCTTCCAAGTTGAACCATTTTAACTTGCCAGTTTTTGAGTATAATAGGCTTGTCAATTTAGTTTTTGATGGATTCATGAAAAGAATTTTATGTAAGAGTCATTTTTTTTATGATTTCATGATTGATCCTAACACAGAGGGCCATCTAATATAGCCATCAAACAGTTATTCCCATTCCAGACCACATGTAAATTATACCACAGTATAATGTAGCAAAATAAAGAATTATAAAAGAAACTAACAGGATCATGGTCAAGGTACTCATCATGAAGTTGGGTAAAGGAAATTTATAGAAATAAAAATTGTATGTACAATTTGTATCACTTGTACATCACCTGAGGAATCACTTCCATCCACAGAAATCTTGTTTTTCTGAATTTATATAACATTTGTCATTTATATCATTGTCTTATTTTCTTTCTTGTCTTGTGTTTTCCTTTTTATTTGATTTGTATGTATGTCATATGTGACTCTCCATATTTATCGTAAGGCAGACTACTAGAGCAAATTATAGCCCAGAGCCCAGTAGCCCAAAGCCTACTGCCTGTTTTTCAAAATAATGTTTTATTGTTATAAAACCAAACCCAATTGTTTACGTATTATCTATGCTTAATTCAGATCAATAATAACAGAACTGAATAGTTGTGACAGAAACCATACAGTTCAAGAAACCAAAAATATTTCTTTTTATTCTAGCCCTTTACAGACCCTTATGCTAAAATGTTGGCAAGGTAATGTCTCTGCTTTTTAATATGCTATCTAGGTTGGTCATAACTTTCCTTCCAAGGAGTAAGCGTCTTTTAATTTCATGGCTGCAATCACCATCTGCAGTGATTTTGGAGCCCCCAAAAATAGTCTGACACTGTTTCTAATGTTTCCCCATCAACTTGCCATGAAGTGATGGCACAAGATGCCATGATCTTCATTTTCTGAATATTGAGCTTTAAGCCAACTTTTTCAGTCTCCACTTTCACTTTCATCAAGAGGCTTTCTAGTTCCTCTTCACTTTCTGCCATAAGGGTGGTGTCATCTGCATGTCTGAGGTTATTGATATTTCTCCTGGCAATCTTGATTCTAGCTTGTGTTCTTCCAGTCCAGCGTTTCTCATGATGTACTCTGCATAGAAGTTAAATGAGCAGGGTGACAATATACAGCCTTGACGTACTCCTTTTCCTATTTGGAACCAGTCTGTTGTTCCATGTCCAGTTCTAACTGTTGCTTCGTGACCTGCATATAGGTTTCTCAAGAGGCAGGTCAGGTGGTCTGGTATTCCCACCTCTTTCAGAATTTCCCACAGTTTATTGTGATCCACACAGTCAAAGGCTTTGGCATAGTCAATAAAGCAGAAATAGATGTTTTTCTGGAACTCTCTTGCTTTTTCCATGATCCAGCAGATGCTGGCAATTTGATCTCTGGTTCCTCTGCCTTTTCTAAAACCAGCTTGAACATCTGGAAGTTCATGGTTCATGTATTGCTGAAGGCTGGCTTAGAGAATTTTGAGCATTACTTTACTAGCATGTGAGATGGGTTCAATTGTGCAGTAGTTTGAGCATTCCTTGGCATTGCCTTTCTTTGGGATTGGAATGAAATCTGACCTTTTCCAGTCCTGTGGCCACTGCTGAGTTTTCCAAATTTGCTGGCATATTGAGTGTAGCACTTCCACAGCATCATTTTTCAGGATTTGAAATAGCTCAATTGGAATGCCATCACCTCCACTAGTTTTGTTTGTAGTGATGCTTTCTAAGGCCCACTTGACTTCACATTCCAGGATGTCTGGCTCTAGGTGAGTGATCACACCATCATGATTATCTGGGTCATGAAGATCTTTTTTGTACAGTTCTTCTGTGTATTCTTGCCACCTCTTCAAAGGTCTGTCTAGTCAAGGCTATGGTTTTTCCAGTGGTCATGTATGGATGTGAGAATTGGACTGTGAAGAAAGCTGAGCACCGAAGAATTGATGCTTTTGAACTGTGGTGTTGGATAAGGATCTTGAGAGTCCCTTGGACTGCAAGGAGATCCAACCAGTCCGTTCTAAAGGAGATCAGTCCTGGGTGTTCTTTGTAAGGAATGATTCTGAAGCTGAAACTCCAGTACTTTGGCCACCTCATACGAAGAGTTGACTCATTGGAAAAGACCCTGATGCTGGGAAAGATTGAAGGCAGGAGGAGAAGGGGACAACAGAGGATGAGATGGCTGGATGGCATCACTGACTCGATGGATGTGAGTCTGAGTGAAATCTGGGAGTTGGTGATGGACAGGGAGGCCTGGCGTGCTGCAATTCATGGAGTCGCAAAGAGTCGGACATGACTGAGTGACTGAACTGAATTCACCTGAACTGATGCTAAAATGTTAGTTGTTCAGAGATTTATTAAGTTTTTAAAATACTTGATGGATGAATTGTCTCAGGTTTAATATTACCTGATATTTTTATAGTGAATTTATTCAGCCGTCTTTAATTACTCTTACAGATGCTTAGACCAAGAACATCACTCACAGTCAAACTATCCTCAGTCAATTGGAAAATCATAAGCAGGTATACACGAATCAGAGTTGTTACTGTATTTACTAGTGGTTGGGGCTTCCCTGGTGGCTCAGAGGTTAAAGCATCTGCCTACAATGCAGGAGACCCATATTCGATCCCTGGGTTGGGAAGATCCCCTGGAGAAGGAAATGGCAACCCACTCCAGTATTCTTGCCTGGAGAATCCCATGGACAGAGGAGCCTGGCAGGCTACAGTCCACAGGGTCGCAAAGAGTTGGACATGACTGAGCAACTTCACTTTCTTTCTTTCTTTCTTTTGGGTAAAGTTAGCCTGGTAAATTCTCATGGGACTGAGGCAACACATTTTGACAATTTCCAATTAGCAACACCAAACTGAGTCTCTGAAATAAGACTGCAACTCCTCAGAAGAGGAGCTCTGAATTCTCCCCTGGCAGAGCTGAGGTACCATAAATCATAGTCACACAGTTCACTCACCCATACTACCTAATATAAGGATAGTCCCCTAAAGCACATTACAGTGTAGTCTTATCAGTAAAAGCACCTTGGGGCACACTGAAGACTCTATGGCCACTCAAGTCATTTTCTCAGTTGTAAGTGAATGATTTTTAAATGCAAACCTTTTCTGTTAAGAGAGCAAAGTAAAGCCAGCATGTTTTGGACCATTTTAATGTTCATATTCAGCTTTGGATATAATGCGGATGGGAGTTCAGTGTCATAACATTTTCAATCACACCCAGAACCTTCAATCTGTGAGATTAAAGTCAGCCTGTCTTTAAATTCTTGCAGCACATCCCCATCCTAGTTTACTCACAAATAAGGGGATTTATGTCTTCATTTGATGATCAGAATAATGCAATTATTTCAATCACATGGCCATGTTTTCTTAGCTTTCTTAGCTTTCTTAGCTTTCATGGCATGTTTCTGATACCTGAAAAATTTCAGGACCAAAGAGATCATTAGATGTCTATGTATTTAAAATAATAGATTACAAGCTTGCATTTAAAAATCATACTTTTAAGACAGGTTAGATATTAAGCAACATCTGGTCTAACATACTCATTTTGCAAATGGGGAAAGAAGAGAGTCAGGTGATTTGTTGTAAGTGCAGTAGCTGGTCAGGAGGCAGACTACCTGCCTTTCCTCCAGTTCCGTCATGAGAGAGCTACACACTGCTGTCTTTAATCTCTAAAGATTTCAACCATTTTACACATCTTTGAGAAGACCTGGGCAGCTAACAAAATTGGAGATTAGATGTGAGAAGTGATTCGCTCAGAGTCAAGTCACAGGTAAAGGCTTGAGCTTCTTCTCCACTTGTCACCAGACTCCCACTGAGGTTGCTAGTTTCTGCATGAAAGCCAGTATCAAAATTTTCATTTCACACACAATCAATTGATGTATTTTGTAGCCAGATGGCCACAGGGTACGATTAATTGCAGTATGCACTAATTTAGATGTTTTAGAAATTAGGACATAATTATGTGTCACTAAAACTATCTGCACACATCACACATTATCTTAGACTACTCTAGCTGCCATAATACTGCCCTAAAGAAAAACTGAGAGTGAGAAAATCCATTTCTCTAGGACAAAATTTTCATTTTCTACTTATTGAGGTGGTACAAGCCACTCAGATTGTGACATTTTTACTTGTGGCCTTGAACCCATTCTTTTGTCACAAAGAAGCCTTAATGTAATCTTGTAAAATGATAATTTGCCTTCTTTAGTTTCTACACTTCACATATCCAGGTACTGACTTTAATCTTCTCTAACTTTTGCTAGTTTATGAGCACTGTGTGAGGAGCAGAAATCATAAAAAATATGGGACGATGTACCCAATGAGTTATAAATAAATACAAATTTAAAGTCTGATATCTCATTTAATAAAGTATCATCAAAAAACCACTTGGAATTGTGCAGAGTGGTTTCATGTACCTTTTTCTCTAAATTGTACCTTTTCCATATTTCTTTGATGTGTTCCTCCAGGTTAGAGATGATCTACAGGAATATTGAGCAAATGGAAGCAACATTTTGATGATCACAGATTTTTTAAAAGATGCAACTAAATCAATGAAATAAAACAGTTAAAGTTACATCTTAATACTCTCACTATTTTGAAAACAGGTCAATTTTTATGTTGCACATACAGAGTTTCCTAGAATTTTCAGTTATAGTAATGAGTAATAATTTATGTTCTACGTTTAAATCAGTGCCAATGTTGGTGTGTGGGAAGAGGAAGCGTGGTGTTGCTTGTGTGTACATGTATGTGTTTAAGGATGGATGGCCAGTGCTGATCAAATCAATTTACCTATCATAATGGAATGAGATATTTTTTTTTGACATATTTTTTGCAACTACCACCAAATCACAGTGTTCACAGTCTTTTTGTTTTCTTTCTTTTTAAATATTTAAGATGGCCATAGTGTTTTTCTTCTTTATAGCAATATGGCAGAAGAAAGTCAGAGTTTTACTCTAATTGTATGATATTAGTGTGGAGGCCTCAGTTCACATTTCTGTGGCAGAGGCTGATTAAAAATTTCTAATCCAGGAAGGACTATATTTAGTTGTGTTTCATGGATAGCAATTTTTGAAATCTTAGGTTCCAGCCCTGCCTACCATCTCTTTCTGAAGGAACCAGCCATAGGAAATTATTTCTTTCACTTTTTTTCTGTGTTATTCTGTCTTGGACGCAGTAGATTGTGGGACTAGAGCCAGAACCAATTATGGTTTCATTGTTAAAAAAGATCAACTATCTAGAGGTTATTTGATATAAGATTCCCCTAATAGTATCGTACTGTATTGGATGGTAGAAAATGGAAGCAGGAAACACTGAAGTGAAGTCCACACAGAAAACAAAGCAAGAGGATAATCTACCCTCTTCTAAAAAGATTGAAAGAAAACTGTCATTAAAGTTGTTAATGCACCCTGAAGAACAATAAGAAGCGTCCTGTCATCCTTGACATTCTGACAATCCAGCTGCTAAATTTCTGGGACCATGGTGACTATCGTGTTGTAATTACAACAGCCTCACGGTTCTTAATTCCTCTGTAACTCCCTCTGATAAACCTTATATCAAAAAAAAAAAGTCAATGGAAAAAAAATTGGGAAGTGTTTAAAAAAAAAATGTCCAATCCCTACACTTCAGCAGAATACTCACAAAACCGGAAAAGAACATAGATGCCACCACTGATAATCTGCTTTTAATCGTCATTAGAAGAAAAGGGAAGACTAGAATATACATTATTCATAATCTTTCCTCTACTAATTTAACTTTCTAGATGTATCTCAAGTTATAGTCCCACCTTTCATTATTCACGTCAAATTAATTACTTGCTAATCCACCCATAAATAATTGCTCATAGCACACACACAGTTCTTTCTGCTGTAGCTCTTTCCAGTTCTTCTCCTTATTGTCTTTGACAAAACTCCACTCATCTTTTAAGATCTGGCCAGAATGCCTTATTCACCAGCACACTTTCCACAATACCTGACCACGCCTCTCTCCCCCTCCCACGTGAGCCTTGCACATGTTTTCTTACACTGTGTTGTATCAGTAGCTTTGATACCTATCTCCTCATCTCAAGTGATTATCTGCTTTTTAGGGAAGTGATCATAATTCATTAAAGGTGCTTCAAAATTATGATGAGTTGACCAAAGCTGAATTGATTCTCATTCTTGCTGTCCAATTATGCCATGTTTTCCTCTTTACTAGTCAATGGGGCAATTATCGGCTGTTCATGATAGAAAAAAATTAACTTTATTCATTTTAGAATGGCATGCTCAAAATAGTCATTTGCTTTCAATTCTTTTCAAAATATTGTTCAAGCAGAATGAAAATATTCTCTAAGAAAGCCATATAGTAACTAAAAAAAGAAGTAAAAGATTTCCTGACTAGATCATAATATAAAAATTCCATAAACACAATAGATCTTGCCAATGGTACAATAAACATCTTAATTTTCTTGTGTCTCCTTTTAATTTATTATCCCTTTAAGCCAGCATTGACCACAAGCTGCTGCTGCTGCTGCTAAGTCGCTTCAGTCGTGTCCGACTCTGTGTGACCCCATAGACAGCAGCCCACCAGGCTTCCCCGTCCCTGGGATTCTCCAGACAAGAACACTGGAGTGGGTTGCCATTTCCTTTTCCAATGCGTGAAAGTGAAAAGTGAAAGTGAAGCCACTCAGTCGTGTCTGACTCTTAGTGACCCCATGGACTGCAGCCTACCAGGTTCCTCCATCCATGGGACTTTCCAGGCAAGAGTGCTGGAGTGGGTTGCCATTGCCTTCTCCATTAGATTTCATAAATTTCACCTTGAATAATTCAGACTTTGAAGAAAATAATAATTGCTCTTCTTTGTCTGATTTCTTTTTAAGTTGCTTTTTTAACAATTATTTTGCAATCATCTTAGACTTCTAAAATTTTGAGACTTCAATGAATTTTAGATAACATTAAGCTAATATTATACAAAGTTAGTAACTGAACAGTAATAAATCTATGTAAATATATTTTTACTCTTTTTTTTTTCTTTGCCTCTGTAGATTATATTGCTTTCCCTTGTGCTCTTGAGGCTCTCGGTTTCTCACCTCCACTTCTCCCAGAATAATCTGTAGTTGTTGGCTTGTCTGTATGTTCCCTTACATTTAACTTTCCTTGAAATCTGGTACCATGTCACATTAACATGAGTATTCAGTATCTACCAGAAACCTACTGGACATTCAGTAAAAGTTTGGTGAAGAAAAAATAACTTGTTTCAAATATACAAGATATATAACTGATTGGACTTCCTCGATGGCTTAGATGGTAAAGAATTCATCTGCAATCCAGGAGACTCAGGTTCGATTCCTGTGTTAGGAAGATCCCCTGGGGAAGAGAATGGCTACCCACTCTAGTATATATGCATGGAGAATTTCATGGACAGAGGAGCCTGGTGGGCTATCTGATTAACATCTAAATATTTCCGATGAATTGCTTAAATCCAAGTTTAAATAAGTCATAAGTGCTCTTTTCAAATAATCATTAGTCTTTCATTTAACAGTAAATTATGTTAATCATTTTTTGTCTTTTCTATTTTCAGTCTAATTCCCTCTCTTGGAAAACCACACCCAGTTCAGCAACCAAAGCAAAATGATAATAAACAAATAATTCCCAGCACTTTTTTTATATTCATAAAATTACATCTGAGTAGTTAAGGCAGCATTATTTGATTTCTAGGTCATGAAACACAAGATTACTGCTAGAAATATTGTTACTTTAACCAAATTCACAATGAAAACATATTTGATACTTCCATAAATTTCATTTTTTTTAATATAGTAGAATGTGTTCTCTAAGTATTTACTGGATAAAATTGTATATGAAATTAAACACATTTTTAATATTTTCCTTGAAGTATACTAATAGCTTCAAAGTAAGGAATTATTTCTCAAAAGCATTTCTTAACATTTTGTTTTGTACTTTCATGTTTGCTGAAACATGATCTATCAGTTTTAGGAAATAACTGGAAGTTAAAACAATAGTACTGACTTTTTTGTTTTGTTTTGGATTAAGGAAGAAACTTTAATCCCTCTCTAAGGAGAGGTGGCCTTTGGATCTGTATAGAATGGGCACAATATCTGTCTGTGAATTTGGCTTCCCCACTTTTGTTTATCATATACTGAGCATCTGTTGAGGAATATTATTGAATACTCTCTGCAACTGAGGTCTATGGACTCCATGTGAAAACCTTCCTAGGATGCTTATTAGAGATAGAATTCGGAGATGAGATTGCCTGACAAGTGAATGTACAGCTCTGATGGGAAAAATATCATTTTTTCCTACTAAGTACAAGAAATGAGTACATCATTAGCTTCTTTCTACCTTTGCTTTGGCTTCAGGGTTATGAATTTCATTTCTTCTGAGTTTCATAAAAGGAGGCAAGTGAGAGAGTGCCGTGTCTCAAGAACTTAGTGGGCTGTAGTTTTGTTATCAAAGGAAAAGTGGAGAGGGAGAAAAGACTGCCTTCTTTCTATAATGCTTCCATCACCAACGCCTCCCCCATGTCAGGCAGGGAAAGATTCTGTCCCTACATGGTCATGCCAGGGCTGTTATGGTGCAATGGAAATGAGCAACAAGGCAGTAACATATGGTAAAAATGGCAAATCATTTCAGGTTTCAGGGTAATGTCATTCTTTTCTTATAATTTTGTTTCTAATGTGCTCAGAGGAGCATGTCCTGGGAATCGTTAACTTATTGAGTTGTATGTAGGTCTTATACCCACCATTGTTCTATTGTTTTGGGGCATGTCCCATGCTTCTGCTGAGTGGTTTTGTAAATTTTCAATTCGCTGATTAGCTATCTGAAGCTCTGCAAATGCTGTTCTTGGCTCAATTTGCCTTCTATAGCTGGACTCTTATCTTAGATATCAGTGCAGGTCTGCTGCTTTCTGTACTGGATAATCTGTTAAAACAAATGGCTTAAGCCCATTATAATTTCCTCATCAAGGAACAGTATCTAGACACAAATTTTATTTATTAATTAAAATAAATATTCTGAGATGCAACCCAATCTTAGCATGCAATGACCGCGTCTAAAGAATTGCAAGGATCCTATGGGCACCTCTATTATTGTAGATGTTTTAATTATATGAACCTAATTATCCACTGGGGGTTACTGATGCCTAGAGTGGCTCACCCAGTCTGTGCTACATGAGCATTTTATGTCTGATTATTTTATTTATTTTTAGATTTTGATGTATTTCAACATAATGTATTTATGTAATTACACGACAGTTTCGATGCAAAAATATCCTGCGGAAAGCAACTTGTGGCACTCAGAATCTTGATATTTTAAAGAGTGTTGAATGAATCAAATGTAAAGTAAAAACTAATTTCTGAAAATGCAAAAAAAGATATTTTAGTCTGAAGCTTATAATGTATCAATGCAGGGCATCTTTTAAGCATCATTTGTGGAGGTTTTTAATAGTTTAGCTGGCTATAAAGCCAACTGCTGCTGCTGCTAAGTCACTTCAGTCGTGTCTGACTCTATGCGACCCCATAGACGGCAGCCCACCAGGCTCCTCTGTCCCTGGGATTCTTCAGGCAACAATACTGGAGTGGGTTGCCATTTCCTTCTCCAATGCATGAAAGTGAAAACTGAAAGTGAGGTCGCTCAGTCATGCCCAACTCTCAGCGACCCCATGGACTGCAGCCTGCCAGGCTCCTCCGTCCATAGGATTTTCCAGGCAAGAGTACGGGAGTGGGGTGCCATTGCCTTAAAGCCAACTAGAGTAACACAAAAAGAAAAACAAAATAATTCTCTAAACTGAGGCCACTAAATGGAGAAGCATTTCTGAAGGAGACCCTCAGAAAAATGAAACCAAGGAAGAAACCATCTGATAATTGAATACCTTGTCCAGGATGCTAAAAAATTAAATTACAGGAATATAAAATGAACCTTCAGTTAATATTAAAGATCCCAATACTGGAGTCTAATGAGTGTCCAATGCGCTCCATTTTCAGGGCTAGTTGATTCAGAAGGTGAGTTGTTATACACTCTTTAGTGATTTCAACTTCCATGGCCACTGTCCTGCTGTCTATATTAATCAACACATTTTAAAAATTGTGAGTCACTAAACTGAACATCTGTAACATACAATATTGTACAGCAAATATATTTTAAAAAATTTTAATTAAAAAAAAGATCAAAGACCCATGTGCCACAACTAAAACCTGCCACAGTCAAATAAATAATTCATAATTTTTAAAGGCTTTCAATCAGGGCCAAAAAAAATCCCAATATTGAAAGTTCAATAAACATCTCCATACCCTGAACAGTCCTTCAACCCAGTAGATGATACCCAATGAAAAACATATTTATTAAAAGCCCTGACAGAATGTTTCAATAATTGGAAGATCAGCAGAAACATTGACACAAAAATTCTCAGTATAGAAATTTCCTCCCTCCTCAGGCAGATTTGTTGCATATTCTCCCTGGGTACCTGATAATTAGTGGTATGGTAAAGTTTCTCCCTTTGTCATATAAATGTTTTTTTTACCTGTATGGTTTCACAGGGCTTGATCTCTTTCTCCCCTTTATCTTCTCCGGGCTCTGGCTGCCATCTTTCAGGGCCTGTCTGGATACTGTGGTGTGTTGCCCGTCAGGGGACCCATCTCAGGGTGACTTTATAGCATCTCACAGCAGGTCATCAGCACCTGGGCCGACCGCTGTCCCATCTGTGTGTCACAGATGGAATCCGGGCAGCTCCTGGGGCAGCCGTGTGTCACCCCAACCCTGGCTCCCCTTAGCAGACAAAGAGAGCTCCAGTTGCCTTTAGAGAATGACTGGGTTTCATGTTTTACTAGGATCTCTTTATTTCGTGGATTGTTAAGTGGTTTAAAATTTTTTAATGTTAAAAAAAAAAGGTGGCTCAGTGGCAAAGAATCCATCTGTCAATGCAGGAGATGAGGATTCAAATCCCTGGGTTGAGAAGATTCCCCGGAGAAAGAAATGGCAATACACTCCAGTATTCTTGCCTGAGTCCCGTGGACAGAAGAACCTGGCAGGCCACAGTCCATGGAATCACAGAGAGTCAGACATGACTGAGTGACTGAGCATGCACACCCACATGGTTTTACACTAAACTTCAAACTGTTTCATTCAACTGGTGTTTCACATGAATGAATGAGATAGAATAAATTATTTCATGAAGCAGAGGGGAATAGTTTGCAATATACACTCCATTTTCATTCTATCTTATGTTATCAATTAGTATATGTGTGTGTGTATTTATGAAAATTAATCATACATACAATTATTTGCTAAATAGCAATGATATAATGAGCACCAGAGATATAAATGTGGCTAAAAGAAAAGTCTAAATACTGATGAAGATGATGTTGTAGAGAAAATAGGGTGCTGTGATGGAACTGAAAGCAAGCTTCCATATTCTACTAAAATCTGGAGGATTATTTTCATGTGAGATTAATAAATCCTCACTTACCTTAGAGGAGTACATCAAGGCTGTATATTGTCACCCTGCTTATTTAACTTATATGCAGAGTACATCATGAGAAACGCTAGGCTGGAAGAAGCATAAGCTGGAATAAAGATTGCAGAGAGAAATAACAATAACCTCAGATATGCAGATGACACCATCCTTATGGCAGAAAGTGAAGAGGAACTAAAAAGCCTCTTGATGAAAGTGAAAGAGGAGAGTGAAAAAGTTGGCTTAAAGCTCAACATTCAGAAAACGAAGATCATGGCATCCAGTCCCATCACTTCATGGGAAATAGATGGGGAAACAGTGGAAAGAGTGTCAGACTTTATTTTTTGGGGCTCCAAAATCACTGCAGATGGTGATTGCAGCCATGAAATTAAAAGATGCTTACTCCTTGGAAGGAAAGTTATGACCAACCTAGATAGCATATTCAAAAGCAGAGACATTACCTTGCCACCAAAGGTCCGTCTAGTCAAAGCTATGGTTTTTCCAGTGGTCATGTATGGATGTGAGAGTTGGACTATGAAGAAACCTGAGCACTGAAGAATTGATGCTTTTGAACTGTGGTGTTGGAGAAGACTCTTGAGAGTCCCTTGGACTGCAAGGAGATCCAACCAGTCCATTCTAAAGGAGATCAGCCCTTGGTATTCTTTGGAAGGAATGATGCTGAAGCTGAAACTCCAGTACTTTGGCCACCTCATGCGAAGAGTTGACTCATTGGAAAATACTCTGATCCTGGGAGGGATTGGAGACAGGAAGAGAAGGAGACGACAGAGGATGAGATGGCTGGATGGCATCACCGACTCGATGGCCGTGAGTTTGAGTGAACTCGAGTTGGTGATGGACAGGGAGGCCTGGCGTGCTGCAATTCATGGGGTCACAAAGAGTCGGACACGACTGAGCGACTGAACTGAACTGAACTGAACTGAAGCTGGAGCAAACCTACCATAACACTGAAATCTGGCTTCAGGTATAGAAAAAATATTAAGTTAGGATATCTACCAGGTCTTTATAAAGTAAAACATTAATAGATTTTTTATGAGAATTGATCTTGTGTTGAGCTCTAAACAGTCAGCAATGAGACCGGGAGCTGAACTCCTTATTGCCAAATTTAGACTTATATTGAAGAAGTAAGGATCACCACTAGACCATTCTGGTATAACCTAAATCAAATACCTTATGATTATACAGTGGAAATGAGAAATAGATTGAAGGGACTAGATCTGATAGGCAGAGTGCCTGAAGAACTATGGATGGAGGTTCATGACACTGTACAGAAGACAGGGATCAAGACCATCCCCAAGAAAAAGAAATGCAAAAAAGCAAACTGGCTCTGAGGAGGCCTTACAAATAGCTGTGAAGAGAAGTGAAGGGAAAAGCAAAGGAGAAAAGGAAAGATATACCCATTTGAATGCAGATTTCCGAAGAATAGCAAGGAGAGATAAGAAAGCCTTCATCAGCGATCAATGTAAAGAAATAGGGAAATCAATAGAATGGAAAATACTAGAGATCTCTTCAAGCAAATTAGAGATACCAAGGGAACATTTCATGCAAAGATGGTCTCAATAAAGGACAGAAATTGTATGGACCTAACAGAAGCACAAGATATTAAGAGGTGTCAAGAATACAGAGAACTGTACAAAAAAGATCATCTTGAAGCAGATAATCATGATAGTGAGATCACTCACCTAGAGCCAGATATCCTGGAAGTGAAGTCAAGTGGGCCTTAGAAAGCATCACTACGAACAAAGCTAGTGGAGGTGATGGAACTCCAGTTGAGCTAGTTCAAATCCTGAAAGATGAGGTTGTGAAAGTGCTGCACTCAATAAGTCAGCAAATTTGGAAAACTCAACAGTGGCCACAGGACTGGAAAAGGTCAGTTTTCATTCCAATCCCAAAACAAGGCAATGCCAAAGAATGCTCAAACTACCACACAATTGCACTCATCTCACATGCTAGTAAAGTAATGCTCAAAATTCTCCAAGCTAGGCTTCAGCAATATGTGAACTGTGAACTTCCAGATGTTCAAGCTCGTTTTAGAAAAGGCAGAGGAACCAGAGATCAAATTGCCAACATCCACTGGATCATCGATAAAGCAAGAGAGTTCCAGAAAAACATCTATTTCTGCTTTACTGACTATGCCAAAGCCTTTGACTGTGTAGATCACCATAAACTGTAGAAAATTCTTCAAGAGATGGGAATACCAGACCACCTGACCTGTCTTATGAGAAACCTGTATTCAGATCAGGAAGCAACAGTTAGAACTGGACATGGAACAACAGACTGGTTCCAAATAGGAAAAGGATATCATGGCTGTATATTGTCACCCTGTCTATTTAACTTATATGCAGAGTACATCATGAAAAGGCTGGGCTGGATGAAGCACAAGCTGGAATCAAGATTGCTGGGAGGAATATCAATAACCTTAGATATGTAGATGACACCACCGTTATAGCAGAAAGTGAAGAAGAAATAAAGAGCCTCCTGATGAAAGTGAAAGAGGAGACTGAGAAAAGTTGGCTTAAAGCTCAACCTTCAGAAAACTAGTATCATTGCATCCAGTCCCATCACTTTATGGCAAATAGATTGGGAAACAGTGGAAACAGTGGCTGACTTTATTTTGGGGGGCTCTAAAATCACTGCAGATGGTGACTGCAGCCATGAAATTTAAAGAGGCTTACTCCTTGGAAGGAAAATTATGACCAACTTAGACAGCATATTGAACAGCAGAGACATTACTTTGCCAACAAAGGTCCGTCTAGTCAAGGCCGTGGTTTTTCCAGCAGTCATCTATGGATGTGAGAGTTGGACTGTAAAGAAAGCTGAGCACCAAAGAGTTGATGTTTTGAACAGTGGTGTTGGAGAAGACTCTTGAGAGTCCCTTGGACTGCAAGGAGATCCAACCAGTCCATCCTAAAGGAGATCAGTCCTGTGTGTTCATTGGAAGGACTGATGTTGAAGCTGAAACTCCAATACTTTGGCCACCTCATGCGAAGAGTTGACTCACTGGAAAAGACCCTGATGCTGGGAAAGATTGAGGGCAGTAGGAGAAGGGGTTGACAGAGGAAGAGATGGTTGGATGGCATCACCAACTCAGTGGACATGAGTTTGGGTAAACTCCGGGAGTTGGTGATACACATGGAGGCCTGGCATACTATGGTTCATGGGATCACAAAGAGTCGGACATGACAGAGTGACTGAACTGAACTGATCTGATCTTGTGGTGAGAGCAATGAGAAGTAAGTATTCTACCACTAGTTATACTGAAGCAGTATCCCCATCTTGTGTAGTTAATTAAAGGAGGGTATCGTGTTTATGAAAATATTTTCTTTTTACTATCTCCAAGTAATAATGGTGTCCGGGATGTGTGTGTTTGAGTATGTGTGTCCATATACTTGTTTGATACAATACTGAGGTCCCCAATTAGATGACCAGAAGATTTTGTAACAAGACTTATAGTGAGAAAATGCTTAAATCTACAGTTCCTATATTGAATTACTGTTCCTGCTTTCTCAGTTAATAATCTAGACTGAACAGTTTTACTTTTGCAAAATATAATACTGAAGACTATCACTTTTCAAATGCCTTAAACTGAAGAAAATGGATAGATAATTTGCATAATCAGCATTTAATGTGGGACGTGGGGTTTTTTAAAAGATGATTATGCTTGTCTGGTAGATGTTTGAAAGAGGCAATCTCTGAAAGGAATAAAAACTCTGAGGCAATAAAAAGTGAGTGCAAACAGATTCCCTGCACCAAGCCCATTTGTGTACATATACTTTTTATCTAGTCTATGAAAACTGTCCTGTGAATCATATAGTTCTTTATTTTGTCCATACTGCATGGGTTCCCTTAGTTGACTCCCAATTCTTGATAATAGTGTGTAAGGATCAAGAACCAATACAGGGACTGAAGCCCAGTAGTTGCAGTAAGTGTAATCATCAAAGTGAAAAGTGGCCCAGAGCTGAGCCGGGAGCAATAGGGAAGTGCAAATACTGGGTCATGGCTCAGTAAAGGATGTGAGAAAATGTTCTCTCCTAGATGCACTGACAAGACACAATCCTGGCCAGACTAAAGGTGGTGCTAGAGTTGCAAACACATATAATTGAAAACTCTACAAGCCAATAATCCTAGATGCCAAAGATAAATGAGAAGATGTGCAGAAGTGGTCTGGTTGGGAAAAATTTCATGGTGGCTGTATGATTATATTTAACTACAAAACTACAGTAAGAACATAACCTTTTGTTCAAGCCATCATATTAACCTTATTTTAATTTTTTTAATTGATAATTTTTTAATTTCACTTTTGAGTTTTTACACTTTTCCTGTTATTCCATGTAAAGTGGAAACTAGACCTGTTTAAAAGATATACATACATCTAGTGTATCAATAACTGGGGTTTTTCTGTAGGGGCAGCAAGAATTTATGAATGTGTTTCTTACACTGACTCCATATGAGAGCAGAACACCAAAATGGATGAAAAAAAAATTAGGTACTGTTTCCAGCTGTTTTGGTGGTTCAGATGATAAAGTGTCTGCCTGCAATGCAGGAGACCCAGGTTCGATCCCTGGGTTGGGAAGATCCCCTAGAGAAAGAAATGGTAGCCCACTCCAGTACTCTTGCCTGGAAAATCCCATTGACAGAGGAGCCTGGTGGGCTACGGTCCCTGGGGTTGCAGTCGGACATTACTGAGCAACTTCAGTTTCTTTCTTTTCTTTCATAATTAATGCTGAGGTGTTAGTTCTATCAGGGGAACATACTACAGATTAAAATAACAGAGTACACATTCTTTCCCATCCAGTAGCCATTGCCAATTTCTTATCATGCAATAAATCAAGATAGAAACAGGATCTACCCTGGGTACAGGATTTTCTAATACTGCTTACTCTTCCCTCTTTTTAAAATTTAGACTAGAATTGTCATAATGTACATTATTTTACAGATGATACAATCTATTCATGATGATTCTACTACCTACTTTTGAAATCTATCTCTATAAACTTTATATTGGAATATAAATTGGCCTTTTAAGTGATACTATTTGTTTTGTAGCATTTTTGCCTGAAGCCTTCTCTAAATCTAAAGTCTCTATAAAGACCTAAGAGGGCTGCATTTGAAAATGCCATCTGATTTAATATGATAGCTTTTCTTCCTTAATGAAAACATTTTCAATTTCTATGCAAGTGTGTCGTCTTCAAATTATCATAATTGCACATGTTAAGGTGCATTATGATGAAAAGCCATTCTATTAAATGTGATTTTTTTCCCTCAGTGCTAAGAATGATATATATATATATATATATATATTTCAAATCTGGAATTTTATAATATTCCTACTCATAGGAGAATTGAAGACAGCAAAGATTAAAAGAAGGCAATCTAATTTAATGGTTTGCAATTAGAGTTGATGAAGAAATATGTTAACAAGGGGCAATGACTCGGATAACTTCCTGTTGGAAAAAAAAGTGAAATCAAAGAAAGGAAAATGAAAATTGTTGCCTTCAACTTGTTTTTTCCCCATACTGACAAAATGGCCATAAAGCACACATAGATTAAGGAGTTTCATTCTAAACATGTACCTAAATAGTATGAAATGATGTCTTTATAAAAAATATATTTAGGCTGTTATAAATATGGGCACTACATGTGATGTCATAGCTTATGAAAATAGAAATAAAATGATCGCTTAAGTCAAATTTATCAATAAACTGAAGAGCATATTCTATCTCAGTATGTCTCAACAATGTGTTGTCTTGGAATATTGCAATTTTAAATAATAGGATTTTTTTTTTTTAGTCAGAAGAGGATTTTTTTTCACTGTGAAATGATGTACTCTTTCAAAAATATGAATTAATATTGCAGAAAACATAATCCAACTTTCATTCTACGTGATAGCCATCAATTTCATTAGGATGACAGAATGTTGGTGTTTTGTGTATTTTTAGTGAAATTATATGTAGGTTGAACATGGAAAATTAGAAAATTTTTGACCTTGCTTTGTATTGATAGACTGTCTTTAGGTGATAAATTGAAACTCATTCAAAAAAATGTAATAAGGCATCTGGAAAACATAGTAACTCAAGTTCTCCAAAAGGTAAGTAATGTTTTTCTCATTAAATCGAAAATTGTACAAAATGGAGACACAAATGACTTGGGGCCAAAAAGGAATGTAACAAGTCACTGGGCAGGATTAATGTAGAACTTTTATAGGTTGTCAAAGTGACAATGGACACTTGATAAAGAGAATAATAAAGAATTTCAGATATCTAAGAAAATAAACTGGGAGAAATCTTTGTACATTTCATATTGTATTCAAGAATCGATTTTGATGCAGCTTGAAAAAAATTAAGCATAGTATTTTTTTTAGTCTACTACTGAATGAAATCATTGCAATAAAAATAAAGATGTCATTCAATGCTTTAATTCTTGCTACAGAGATTTTGTTTGACCTATTAGTCTAGTATCAAGTCAGAAAGGACTATTTTCACATTTCCAGCCCCTGGGTTTAAATGGAAAACTGTTTCCATCTCAAGACAGTATTTAACGGTCTATTTTGACATGAATCATACTTCTCAGGTCACACCCATGATTCTAAAATACTTATTAAGAGCTCTCCCTTCACTTTCAAATATGTTCCAATTTGGAAAATAAGATCATTACGTATTTAAGAACCCTGAGGCTGGCATTTCTAAATACTAACCACACTCACTATTTTCTAGTTTGTCTCTATTCTGTTTATTGTTCTGTGTATACCTACCTAGATCATCTTACCCACAAGAGATGCATACAAGGATTTGTTTCAAAAATATTCATTCAGTTAAAAATGTTTAAGTTATTCTAATATGAAGAGACCAGATCTTTTCAATAAAAATTAGTTTTGGTATATATAAGTTCATGATATATTTTTGCTGTTGTTAATGATAATGTTTCTTTGTTTTTGCCCATTGAAGATTCAGGTCTAATTTCCCACAATATAGCAAGAGTAAATATAAATCATAATGACAATCATATATTATTCAGCTTACTATATAAGAAGCATCATATATATGAATGTATGTGTATATATATATATAAATATGATTTGTTTAACTCATGCATTTTAAACAATATTTTGAATGAGTTATATGATGCCCACAGTCTCTAGATGTTCCTATATAATACATCCTCATTTCTCTATGCATAATCAATGAAGATATTTGTATTATCTATCCAGTCCTTATAAATATTTCTTTGTGACAAATTATAAATGCTTAACATTTAAATTAGTAATACTATTTCAGTATAATAAAAGAAACAAAAACATCTTTGACTAGATTCTGAATTCTCAATCAGACTTTGCTACTAATTAGCTTGTTAACCTTGGATATCCTAGTTAGTTCAAGCTGGTATGAAAGAATACTGACAACTGGGTGGCTAAAACAACAGTCATTTATTTCTCACAGTTCTGGAGTCTGGAAAGTCCAAGATTAAGGTGCTGGCAAGTTAGGTTCTTGGTGAGAAACTTCTTACTGATTTGCAGAGGCCTCCATGGATCAGAGGTAAAGAATCCACCTGCAATGCAAAAGATGCAGGAGATGCAAGTTTGATCCCTGGGTCAGGAAGATCCCCTGCAGGAGGAAATGGCAAGCAACTCCAGTATTCTTGCCTGGAAAAATTCGATGGGCAGAGAAGCCTGGTGGGCTGAAGTCCATGGGGTCTCAAAGAGTAGGACCCCACTAAGCACCTTCTCCCTGTGTCTTCACATGGTAGAAGGTGTTATGTATCTCTCTGGAGTCTTTTCTAAGGCACTAATCCCCTTCATGAGAGCCCCTCCCTCATGGCTTAAGCACTTCCCTGTACGCCCCACTTAGTAATAATACTTTGGGAGTTACAATTTCAACAGACAAACTTTGGAGGAACACAAACATTCAGACCATAGCAAGCACTGATTCCATCATTAGGCCTCCACACTAATGACCTAATTACCTCTCAAAGACTCTACTTTAAAGCACCATCACATTAGGAATTAAGGCTTCAATATATGAATTTAGTTGGGACACAAACATTTGGTCAGTGGGAATGGGAAGAGTACTTCTTATACAAGTATCTCAATTTCTTCTGGAAAATGGAAATATTACCTACATTTTCCAATATATCCAGATTATTGGAACTGTGATGATAAAGCCCTATACAAACCATGGGTACCACTGTATTCTCATAAGCTCTAGCAATATTTCTATATAATAAAATATAAACATAATGAATCCTTCTTACTGAACAAATACTCAGTCTGATATTTGGTGACCAAGGCAAAGATATATAAAAATAGAAAATACATCCACTACTTTTTTTTTTCTCTAAAGAGACTTATTTTGTTGATTCTAGAGTTTTGTTCCCTCACTCTATTTTACAGCCAGACTGTTTTCACATCAAATGAATTAAAGATGAGCGGGTAGCATGTATCCTGCCTCTGCCTCATTGAGGAGGTAAAACACTCTACATGAGTCTTTCCAAGGACATGTGTCAGTGCCCCTCAGAAGGAAAGGGGTCGTTCCCTCCGCCTCTTCTGTGCTTTCCCTCCAGCTGAGTGCTGATGCAGCATCAGACATCTGACCCTTTCGCCCTGCTTTCCATGGCAGGGGCTCGAATGCAGCTCTTTAGCGAGCATATTCTCTCATTTGTTCTTTGTTCCTTTCTTCCCACGTAGGCATGGGTTGACAAAGCTTGTACAAGCAGCAGTTGCAATGAAAAGGGTAAAAGACACTCAAAGATTTTAAAGAACACCTCAACTGGCCTTTTCTCCCTTTTGTTACATTTTGCCTGGCAGCTGAACTGACATTCACTCCCTTTCTCCGGGCATACAAAATCCCACCGCTCTCCGTGGGCCATCTGAGACATGAGTCCAGGGGAGTGCCTCACTCCAGACTGTTCACATCATGAGCATTGTTGCAGCTCCCTGCTTTTCGTCTCTATGAATAAAACCAGCCAACTCTTTTTTAGTTAAGCTGTCCTGGTTGACTGAATGTCACAGTAATGTTTCCCAAAGATGTTCAGAGGGGAATTGAAAGGGCTCAGAGCAGGAAAAGGCAAATAAAATCAGTGAAGAGTGACAGACAAGTAATCCTGAGTCTGATTGCTTGCCCATATTTAAGTGTTGAAATACAAAATTCTCAATTCTGCCACAATACCGTTCCCTCCTTGAGACCCATAAATTCAGAGGCAGTTGATGAAGCTGAATCTAAGTTGTCGTGTGGCTGAGCATAAAAAGTTTGTAGTTCAATATTTGAAGTCTCATGTTTCTTTTGTATTGAGATACACATTTAATTTAAAAAGTGAAAATTTTAGCTGACTTTTAACTATATTAATTCTGGATGATAAAAATAAGCAATAAAGAGTTCATTTAAGAAGATGTTTTATAATTCATTTTCTTAGAGTTAGTAGGGACCTCAATATTTATCTAGTCTAACCTGCCATCCAATTCCACTACTTTTTACGAAAAGTTCTTACAGAGACTTGCATTGAAAAATTTCAGGCTAAGGATTCATGACCTTTTTTGGCCATTCTTTCAATAGTTGAGAAATTTTGGCCTGAAAGCTATTAAATGCCATCATTTCTTCAAGATTAGACAGACCACATCTAAACTATATATATATATATATATATATGTGTGTGTGTGTGTGTGTGTATATATATATATATATTTCTTTTTTGATTATAGAACAAAATTAAATAACAAAAGTGAATCAAGAAAATAATATGGTAAACATCCTTGTATTCATTACTCAGAATCAGCTAATGTTAAAGTGCTGTATTCACTTCAAATTAATTTTAACACAAACAAGACAATAGAAAAAGTGAAATTTCCCTTACCGTCCTCCCCAGCCTATTACCTTCACTTATGTTTCAGAGGAAAAGATTACTGTAAATGTGATGTGCATACTTTTGGCCCATGCTTGTATACTTTAACACATACAAATCCACAACATAGTTTTACTTTGTTTTTTCATGTGGATCCTCCCGCATCATAAGTATATTTTTGCAACTCTCGGTTGTTTGTGTTTGGGCATGCTGACCTGATTTTGGTCTAGTTCGTTTATTCACTTTATCTCTGACCTAGTAGTGTACTATGTGTCTATAACATGTCATTTCATAATCAATGTGCACTTAGGTGTTTACCATTATGTCTCAAACTAACAATGATACTGTGAATACAAGCTTTCAAATCTTATACATGTGAAGTTGCTGGGCTGAGAGAACTATTCTCAATTTATTTTAAATTGTGAGGGCCCTATAAAATTACTGAATAAACTGTATTTCTCTCAACAGCATTTGAGTTCCTCTTATCTCACATTGTCAACAATAACTGGTAATTTGCAAATTTTTCATCCTTATGGATGTGGTAAAACATCTCTCTATTGCTTGCCTGATTAATAGTGAAGTTAGCATCTTTTTATTGTTTGTTTTCTAAATGACTGTCCTTTTATGTAAAACACTATTTCATATACAGTGCTGATATTAAGTTGCGGAATAGTTTCTTGTTGATTCAAGGAGGGCAATTTTTGCATTCGGATACTTATCCTTTCTTGGTGATAAGAAATATAAATGAAGTCTCACCATCTGTCACTTGTTTGGAATTTGACTATAGAAATTTTAGTATTAATTAATTTTCATTTTATGCCATCAAATACATTATTCTTTTATGTGTAGTGCTTTTATGTATGTTTTAAGAAACTATTTTCCTCCAGAATCATACAGATATTCATATATATATTTCAGTTATTTGGATTACATGTATTTATTCTGCAGGTTCTAACCTATAATAATTTGAAGTGGGCTTCCTTTGCGGCTCAGTTATAAAGAATCTGCCTACCAATGCAGGAGACACGGGCTCAATCCCTGCATCAGCAAGATTCCCTGGAGAAGGAAATGGCAACCCATTCCAGTATTCTTGCCTGCGAAAGCCCATGGACAGAGGAGCCTGGTGGCTATAGTCCATGGATTCATAAAAGAATTGGACACGACTTAGTGACTAAATAACAACAACAACAATAATTTGAAGTGAGGATTTTTCTTTTTTGCGTGGACAAAAGATATTTCCCTGAATAATTATCTATGTGATAATCTTTCAAATACAGAATTACCACATTATCTTGACTTCCTTCTTTATGGTCTAACAGATCATCCTTACAGAGTGTTTAGACTGTTAATATTCCATTTCTCTTCTTAGACTGTTCTCAGTTTTCCTTTCTCTGTTCATGAATATGCCAAATAGAACTTTACAGAGCATTTTATGTTACAACTGATTTATTACATTTAGAACAGATTAAGTCTTCGTTTCAGATGTCATATTTCACTTCATGCAGCCAAAATTTCAAGTGTCAGTAGTCATACTACACACTTGAATCCCTTTGTGCACCTGACAATTAAAACCATTTTTATCCTTTTATGTGGTGTAATACTAATGACAACTTTCTCCTCCAATTCTTATGAAATCTGCTGGAATATAATGTATTGGTATTTAATATTGATTAAACTCAATTTTAAATTATAAAACACATGGTATCAATCTGGTATAAATTAGCTAAATTTTGATTCTGTCAAGCAATATTTGTCCCATTCTACAAATCATGTGTGTGACCTTTCCATTTAGAATTTTAGTTTACTGTCTTGCTATGTGAAAAACTATATGAACTTGAGAATTTTTTTTAATGTTCCAGAGTATCTGTAAAATGGGAATGAGAATACTACCTCTCACTGTGTTTGTGTATTAAGTAAGATTTGTTATTGTTGTTATTGTTCAGTTGTTCAGTCATGTCCAACTGTTTGAGGCCCCATGGGCTGCAGCAACCTGACTTCCCTGTCTTTCACAATCTCTCAGAGTTTGCTCATGTCCATTGAGTCCATGATGCCATCCAATTATCTCATTCTCTGTCACCCCCTTCTCTTCCTTCCCTCAGTCTTTCCCAGCATCAGGGTCTTTTCCAGTGAGGTAGCTTTTTGAATCAGGTGGACAAAGTATTGGAGCTTCAGTTTCAGCATCAGTCCTCCCAATGAATATTCAGAGTTGATTTCCTTTAAGATTGACTAGTTTGATCTCATTGCTGTCCTGGGGTCTTTACATGAATTATTTTACATATATTATTAAGATAATACATGTAAAGACCCAGTCCATAGTGTCAGCCTGAAAAGAAGGGCTTATTCAGGGCTATTTTCCTTTATTTTATCTACAAGACACGTGTGTGTGTGTGTGTGTGTGTGTGTGTTGATTACTTTCAGTTGGGGGAAACATGATACTGGTCTTCTGTATCTTTGCTTCACTTCCTGTATCCCAACTTTCCTCAGAACTGTCTGAGGGTAACCTGGGTTTTCTGGGTGCTTTGCTTTGCTCTTCCAATGCTTTGCTGCAGAGATTTTCCTTTTTTCTTCCCATGAGAACTTATCTGCCATTGGTTCCTTTCCCTTGTATATCTGCCACAGTGCTGTCTATATTTATTAAACTAGATAAAAACATAGCTGCTATTATTGTATAATTAATCAAAATTTAAGTGCTAATTAAAAATTAAAAGCTAATTATTTTTAAATTACTTCCCCCAGATACACACAAACACACATACATTTTATATATTTCTTTTATTGAGCTGTGGTAAGAGACTGAAATTCCCCCCTGTTTCTCAAAGGTTAATAGACAGTTTTGATTGTAAATTCTTCAGTTTAACACCCAAGTAAAATAAGTAGAAACAGGTTTTCTAAGCCTGATTATGATTTTGACACATTATTCAATAAAAGCAATGCCATCAGTTGTCAGAATAACTTCAGTCTGTGACCCAGGATGAGTTATGCCTCCCCAGTGAACCCATCCCCAGCACCCCACCCCTTCAAAAAAGAACAAAGAAAGTGAAAAATGCCCTAAGGTCAATAGGACTAGAGAATAAACGACTGCTTGGAAACCTGTGCCATTTGAATAGTCTCTGTGGCCTCCCCATTGTTCCCAGGCAAAACTTGGCATCTTTATACCTAATTGGCATCTCACCCTCAGGGATCTTCATTGAATTTTCTACTCTGCTGACACATTTGAACAGTGTTGGAACCAGTATTTGAAAGGGAGCTTTAATCTCTTGAAGGTGATGAAATGCTGTCATCCTTAGACAAAGTGTCTGTCATGAAGGACTCAGAACAAACCAAGAAAGGAGTCAGGTGCCAGTGAGGGGCTGCCTCTTGGGTTTCCCCTGGTCTGCCTCAGGTGTTCTCATCTAGTCTGCATGCAATGGAGTGGGTGTTTATTTACATTATAGTATTTGAACAAAACTTTTGATTGATTACAAATGTTTTGTGGACACAAAGATAAATGCATTTATGCATGCTTCATAACAGACACTTACAATATACCTTTCTAAATGAATTACTAGATCCTTAATTACTCTCAGATCTTGGCTTTCTCAGAGGACACAGAATTCTGGATTACACTCTCTGGAAATGGAACAAGTGTTTTTCAAGTGACTGAATTAATCTAAAGCTCAGTGACTTTATGGATTATGCCTGGCACTTTTGCTTTCAGTGTTATAGTTGATTGCTAAAAGTTGGTGACTGTTTTTATTAAAGTCTGTTAATATATTGATCACATTTTGGTAGAACTCAGGTAAAGATATGTCTCTGCAGATATGTGGCTTCTGCAGTAACAGTCAATGATGTCACTTCAATTTACTTTGCTTTCCAAGGTCTCTTTTCCTTTTTTTTTTTTTTTAACCTTTTTAATACCTTTACAATGTGATTAACAGACCTTATAAGATCAGTAAAATGGACAATCAAATTTTCCCAGCAGAAAGCCATCAGATATCCAACAGTTGATCCTGTTATTCACTCATTCACTCATATAAAACATTTATTGATAATTAGTTGATACAAACACATTGATATGCACCAAAAATGGTACAAAAATGTGTAGGATAGAAACAACTCACTGGAACATGAACACATGAACATGCACACATATAGTTTATTGATTTATTATAAGCACACTCTAAAAGGACAAATTCTGTGCCAAAATTTCCTCAGAGAAGAGGAAATGACTTCTAGGCTGGGGGAATCAGGGAAAAATGATGGTCAAAATTACATTTAAATTCTATCCTGAATCAGAGATAGTGGCCAAGTGGCAGAAACAGGGTATGAAAAAAGGTATCTCTATAGCATAATCAGAGACATAATATGTGAAAAGTCAAGGCCTTTTCAGGAGCTGCTAAACACTTAAATTTGAGAACCACAATTTGGTGGACTTATAGAAGGGAAAATATAGGATGAGTACATATGGGTACTCTCCGAGTATCAGATAAAAATCTTCAAAGTAATTTGAAAGACTGGAAATCTGAATGGTTTTGGAGCAGAGCGGACTGGATTCTTAAAATATCAACTTGGTTGCTTTCTGTGAAATTGATTGCAGGAGGGAAAATGAAGGTGAGGGAACAAATCACATAGGCAGCTACTGAAGTAAACAGTGTGACAGGTTGCATGTCAAGGTGCTTACCAAGAGTAAACAGCTTACAAGTAAGAGGCATATACAAGTTCAAAAATAATAATGCATGAGGTAGAACTGAATGTTATTCCATCCTCTCAGACCTTGATTACTACAAGTTAGACTACCTGAATATAAATTCCTATCCCCTTATTTGCTAGCTGAGGTCTTTGGGCAAGTTGTGTATCTTTTTGTTTCAGTATACCCATCTGTAAAATGGGGATAAAATGATAGAAACTATAGTAAAGGCTGCTATGAGCATAAAATTAGTTAGTACAGGTAAAGCTCTTGGCTTGGTGCCTGGTCTATAGGAAGAGAAATAATGAGCACATTGTGATTTAATTCTATTTTGTTAGTCTTTCACATCACTAAAGTGATCAAAGCCAGCTTTGTGGTTAAGGAGAGAAAGAAGCTTTCTACATTGTAATATTATGGTCTAATTTCACTATACCTTGTAAAATTCCACCCCAAAGCTTATTCCAGATGAAGAGATAGTAACCAAAATACTTGTGGGTATTTTGATGCTGATATTCCAATGTCTAGCCATTGCCATAATTATATGAGCTATATACCTCAATCCTTGAGACATATTTTACATCATTATTTTATAGAATAGCAAATAAGTTCAACAGAGTTATATGATTTTCTGAGATCCTATATATTCAGAAGTAGCTATGGACCTGAACTATTCCCATCCAGAGGCCCACAGTGGGGCCCTACTTTTTTACTTTTAGCTCTCCATTCAGAGTTACAAAATTGTTGGGCAATTAGTGTAAATCTACTTTATAGCCTATAATCAGAAGATCTTGGGTCAGGTCCAAGATCTATTATCATTCCAATCTTATCAGATAAATCCTAATTGATTATTAATAGAATAAAGAGTGTAGGGCAAGCCTCTTGACTCCAGCATAGGGGTCTTAACAGTATACATGATTTTTAATCATGTATGAACATTCTTTTTTATTTTTCCTGTGAAGTAAAGTGAAGTCACTCAGTCATGTCTGACTCTTTGCGACCCCATGACTGTAGCCTACCAGGATTCTCTGTCCATGGGATTTTCCAGGCAAGAGTACTGGAGTGGGGTGCCATTTCCTTCTCCAGGGCATCTTCCTGATGCAGGAATTGAACCTGGTCTCCCGCATTGTAGGCAGACACTTTACTGTCTCAGCCACCAGGGAAGTCCCTGTGTGTGTTTTTTTTTTTTTTCCTTTAGACAAATAAAAATTACCAACACACAAGTAACATACACCCCCTCCACACACACACACACACACACACACATACACACTAAGTCTATTTACCCACATCAACATTTACCCATATAAATGCAAGTAAAGGACAAATTTAATTCATTTGCCTTCTCTTGCTTTTTTATACTTTAAGAACTAAGCCCTCCACAGCTCTGCATACACATATTTTGGACACATTACCTTGTTGGAGAGTTTGCTTTTCAAAATAAATTCAAAAAGAATGCTTAAGGTGGAAGATTCATAGCAGAGCATTTATCTCTGTAAAAAAAATCTAAATCACAGTGTAATTTTTGAGTAAGGAAAACAGTGAAGAGCCTTGTGCTCCATATGATCCTATGATCAAGTAAGAGTCAGAACGTATATTCAGGGACTCCACTGCCATTCAGTCACATCAATGGCCTGTAGCAAGTTGGAAGAAGCAAACCATTCAACCATGTCAGATTCCAGAAGCCTGTATAGACACAGTCTTGGAGCCTTTCTACCAATCTTTTACCATCCCGTCTTGTCTGTGTTCAAGGCAGTAATTAGCACCAACACAAATGTTCTCAGCCAAGAGCAGTGCGTTCGTCAGTTGCTTTAACTTCCTTTGGGGCCTTTGCTGACTGAATGACAAAGTTCTATTTTTATTATTTTTGACAGATTGGGCTTAAGATTTTGTTTCTCTGGGGATATTCACTGTTGTTTACTTACTAAGTCACGTGTGACTCTTTGTGACCCCATGGATTGTAGCCCACCAGGCTCCTCTCTCCATGGGATTTCCCAGGCAAGAATATTAGAGTGGGTTGCCATTTCCTTTTCCAGGAAATCTTCCCATCTCAGGAGCTTGAACCCATGTTCCTGCTTGGTAGGTGGATTTGTTACTACTGAGCCACCAGGGAGCCAGGGGATATTCATAGAAGTGTTTTAATTGCTTAGTTTATGTATTGAAATTGCCTTACACAATGGGAGCAACACCACGGAAGATTTTTGTTGTTTTGGTTTAAGAAGCTAAGCAATTATCTCATCCTTCTTTCCTCTCTTCCTCATTCCCTCTCTCCCTCCCTCCCTCTCCTCCTCCTCTTCGTTTTCCTTTTCTGTCTCTCCCAATGGCTCTCTCTCTCTTTCAGAAATTTCAGAATGTTTTGTGGCAATGAATTTAGGTGGTAGCCGTTCCAAATTATCTAGAATCAAATATCTGACATCCATTATAGACAAAATATTTTACTTTGAGAGAAAACGTTTGCCAACTTGACCCAATAACATTTTCTTTTAATAATTTAATTAACACAATTTTCAGAAAATAACTGAGATTTTTAAATTCATACCCATAGCAAACACTTATGCAATGAACATATTCCCCTAAAAGTATATTTATGCTGTTTATCCTTTTTCTTTCCATGTAGAAAATAGTTTCTTATTTGCTTTATGTGCAGCCCTCTGACATGCCTATAACTGTATCAACAAGGCATGTAAAATATTGTATACATTTAAAATAGATTTACAATGAATTTCAAAAGTGCAGTGAAGCTAAGTATATTAATCACATATAGTTATATGCCATATCTACAATATATATGTAGATATATCTATATATAGTATCTATTTACATATACACTACTATTATTAAAGACTATATATACATATATGACTTTTAAAACTATGTACCATACATTTGCATATGTATACATATTATATTTATATTATATATATAGATCAAATGTTCCTAAAAATAAAATGTTTAGAAAAAATAATTATGATAATATTGTAAATAATACTATGATAGATTTTTTGGGGAGGACAAGCTAATATGCAATCTATAAAAATATAAACATTTATAAATAAACTATAATTATCCTCATAATTCAGATAAGACATTTTAAGTAATGTAATTAATCACTAGCAAGGTCAATGTTATGCTAAATATTAGAAAACAGTTTATAGTAATTACTTTATCATGCATCAGTCACCACCAACCTTGGGTCAGAAGATAGTAGAAGTGTGTGAGGTAGTGTTGGCTGATAATTTGGGGATTTACAGATAATCAAACAAAACTTGCTTTAATTAAAAGTTAGATAAAATTATCAGCTTAAGGTTTCTCTTTGTCAGACACTTTCAATCTTCTCTCCCTGTGCACATGGAATTTCCTTGGTGTAGCCTTGGAGGAGGGTTTGGGCTGGAAGGAATCCATGGCAGTACTTCTCAGTTAAAAGCAGAGCACCTTTAATTTGGTCTGTTTTATACATTTTAATTTCATGTTAGATTTTACTGGAAATAAATGTCTCTACTAACAAAAGTGTTGAAAACCAGTGATCCAAATATTAACTATATTGACATTTCCTCTAAACGCTTTGTATTTATGGGTACAACCTGAATTCTTTATTGAGGTTGAAGGAGCCCACTTGTGTCACCCAGTGTCTTCATTCTAAGCTCCAAGCAAAGTGAACTAAAGTACCTGATTTCCCCAGTGCTCTCCTGAGATTCAATTCTTTGTTATCATTACTTTCTTTCCTTGGACTTACTTGTCTGTGACTTTTCCCCTGGCTACCTCCTTCTCTTCCATTTTTTTTTCCTTTTTTACAACAAACAGATCATATGAGACAAGACCTCTTCACAGATGTTTAAGTGTGCAGTAGAGTGTTGTTAACTGTAAGCACGATGTTGTAATACAGAGCTCTAGACCATTTGCCTACTGCATGATTGAAAAACTCTGCATGTAGTGAACAGCAACTCTCCATGTCTTCTTATCCCTAAATGCTGGCAACCACTGTTCTACTCTTTGCTTCTAACTTGTAAGAGGTTGACTACTTTAGATACCTCAGAGAAGTGGAATCATGCAGTACTTGTCTTTCTGTGACTAGTTCATTTCACTTGTCACCTTGTCTCCAAGGTTCATCTAAATTGTTGCATATGACACAATTTCCTTCATTTTATGACTGAATAACATTCCTCCTTCAGTTTTTCTTAAGTCATGATCAGCAAAGCACTTACACTGTTCTTGTTACAGCTTCTAGTGTTCACGTATTTGTTCAACTTTATTGTGTTTGCCTATTTGCCTATCTTTCTCTTTCTAATTTTAAAGCTTATTCAGTTCTGTTAGTCCTAATATAGCTCTTAGCACACATTAGACAGTCAATAAGTGATGTCACATTAATGAGAAACGTAGGAAGGGCATGTGAGAATGGCCCAGCCTTCTTTAGTCCCTGACAATTAAGTATTTAATGAACAGATTTGTGTCTTCATCATTCACTAAAGAACAATTTATTGGACAGTTTGTGACTGTAAACACCTCTATGGAGCAGAAACCAAAGTGAAATACAAAGCAATGGATGAGGCTAGAGTTAAGACTTGTGCTCCAGTGTTTTCCATTCTGGCTGCATGTTAGGAATTGCCAATAAATTCAAATACCCTTGATAATTCCCTTCTCTAGGCCAGTTTAAATAAGAAGTTGAAAAGGGTGTGTGTGTGGTCTGAGCATCAGTTTTTAAAAAACATCTCCAGATATTTCTATTTTAAACCAAGGGGGAGAACCATGGAAACAAAGTGTTGGCCGGATATTCAACATACCCAAAGTGCTCCATCCTTGCTTGGGAAGTAGAGATGACTCCTTGCTGTAATTGAAGTACAGCAATATTTTAAAAAGCTACAATTAACCATTATTGGGATCAATGGTGTAAAAATAATTCTCATGTGTGGGGAAATGGGATAACACATATATATCCAGTGACCATAAAATTGAACACACTTTTCTCCAGTTATGGAGTAAATATTGCATTATCAGTGATTCAACAGTGGACAGAAATCCAAATAATCAATCTAAGATTCATATTTCTGAGATGTCGGCCAAGACACTAGTGGAGAGCAATATAAACTTGTTAGAATATATGGAATGAATTAAGAAAGTGAAAAATCAAGCAAATAAACAAAAGTACCTCCTGTCTAACCTGAGCTTAAAATTAAAGAAACACATGACAAGATCTCATACTAACAAATATAAATGTATCAAGAAATACAGCTGTATATTAACAATCATAGATTCAAATCACCATACATAAGGTTAAAATAAAAACACAGAAGATAAAATACTTTTAAATAATTTAAAAAGTAATTTTCAAAGGGATTAAATTTAGAATAATAATCAATAAACAAAAATAAATGTTTTAGATATTAGTAACATAAGAATAGCTTGCTATAATAAAGAACAAAATATAACATTTAAAAGTGAAAAAAAAGTTTTTCATTTAAATAAAAGAATATTCTCAGTAGATATGACTGATTCCAGACTGAACACATTAAGAGGGCATTTAGTGAATTGATACATGTACTGAATAAATCACCCAAAGCTAGCATAGAAGGATAAAAATAAATGGGAAATATAAAAGAAAGATTTTGGATCTCTGAGGAACAGATAGATTGAAAGGCCCACCATTGGTCAAATAAAAAAAATCCAGAAAAGTAGAAGACAATGAAAAGTGGAGAACCATTATAAGAGAATTTTCTAAACGGGAAGACTAGAATTTTGAAATTGAAAAGCCTATCAAATATTTATCAGGATAAAGGAAATAGCTCAATATCTAGACTCATAACAATTAAATATATAACATTAAGACTAAAGAAAAAAATATGAAAATTTTCAGGAATAAAAGCCTGTAACAAAATGTATATCGAAAACAGACTTCTGATAGTTAAAAATAGAGAAATAACATCAAGTGCTAATGTAACTTATCTGTCAGCATAAAATTCTATAAAAAGGGCACTAAGAGAGAAAGTATGCCAAAAAAGAAATGGTGTACATAAAACTTGAAATTTAAAAAGTATATATATATATATGTGTGTGTGTGTGTGTACATTTATATACATACACAAAATAATCATATACAAGTTATATATATATAAACAATTATATACAGTTTGCATATACATGTTAAACAATTACATGCATAAATACTACTTATTATATAATAATATTTATACATCTTACTAAACTATATTCTCTAATGCCAGCATAATCTTAATAGCAAACATAGCAAAAGAAAACACTTAATCATGAACAAAATATAAAAATTAATAAATTTTTCAGTAAATAAAAATTCTAGTCATATATTAAAACTATAATGGGTTTATCTCAGCAGTTAAAAAATCCACCACATTAACACATTAAAAGAGGAAAATAAAAGCTTCTTGGTATATGCAGAAAAATCATTTAATTAAGTTCAATTCTTATTTGCAATGAAAAGGAATCCTCCAGCAAACTGGAAATAGATAAGAACTTTATTAAGAAAGCTCATGAAGAGTATACAGTATATGGAGATTCAATAACAAATATACCAAATGGTAAAACTTGAGAAGACCTTTGGGAATCATCAGAAAGAACTAACAGATGCCTGCTGTCACCTCTTCTCTTCAACACTGTGCTAGAGACAGAGGCTTTGGAAATTAGGTATTAACTTTCTGTGGTGAAGCAGTGGGACTCTTGGGATATATGCAAAATGCAATTTCAGTTTTGTCTCCCTCCTCCTTGTACACTTATTCTGTTGTGTCAGTTCTCATTTTGCCAGTAGGTAAAAAAATCAGATGGATCTTTGGTTTTTCTGTCACTTTTTGGAAATGATACCACCCTTCTAAGTCAGAAGTCAGCAATTGCAAGAGTCCTGTCCAAAATCTGCATCCCTTTTAATCTATATTCACAGATAAAACAGGGCCGCTGGAGCAGGTTATAGGTATGCAGGTACTTTTGTAATCCATTCAAGGATAAGGATATAGTTGATCTTTATTTCTTTCCTGCTCTTATTATTTCTTCTCTTCCTTCACATAGTTAACCAAAGTTTGTGATCCTACCAGTGGTATCTAAATGGTAGGAGAGAGAATCATAAGGTGAATATGAGGTTCACACCTGATAAGGAAAATTTATAGGTGGATTTGTCCTCTCTGGATCAGGCAGGTATTTAGAACTGAGTCTTTCTCTTGAAGGAAACTTCTATAGGTGCTTCAGAAGACTTGATCTGTAGTATTCAACTTCATTCCTTGTGATAATGAGTAATGTGTTTACCACCATATTACTCTTCCTTTGGTTCTGCCTTGATTTCATTTTCTTCTTTTCTTAAATTTTCTAAGGATCACAAATACCATTGCAGTCGGTCCTTTGCGGCAGATAATAAATGACTCCTTGCAGGCTCTTTCTTCTGTGTGTGCCACTTGTATTTTGGGGAACATGCCCTTGTCCCCTGCCATGAGAAATGTAGCTATTTCCCGATGCACTAGAATCTGTTTCCTTCTCTCTCTCTCTCTGTCTCTCCTGCCAGCTCAGATTCATTGTCATGCTTTTATACATTCGTACCTTTAGAGTCCTCAAGTCCATATCAAACAGTAGCCCACAACCTCGAGTGGGTGTGTGTTAAGTTCACTGAGTGGCCTCCGTGAGGCTAGTCTCACTAAGTATAATACAACTTATCCTTCTTTAGAAAAGAAAAATACATAGGAAAATGCTTTGACTGTAGACATTATAGGTCTGAAATTTCTCATGATAAAATGGATTCCTCTTTAAGTAACTACTTTGATGAAGAAAAATGTAAAACATGGGTTATTAGGCATGAGATAATGGTAAGGAATGATTTTAGTCTTTCCCACTCCTCCTCATTTCTCCTTCTTCAAGGTACCCCTTAAATAAAGAACCACCTTGAGAAAGACAAATTGAAAGGGCAAGACATCATTTATTAGGAAAGAGCATTTCTGCTTAATGGCCCCTTGAGTAAAGTGTTTCTTTAGGATATCACAGCTCATGTGAAGGCAGATTTAAAGGCCAGGGCATCAATTAGAAAACCACAGTCTTGCTGCCTAATCGCTCTTTGTACAGCTTATTTTAGCAAGATAAAAATACCATCAAAATAGAAAATGAGACTTGCCAAACAATTTCAGCACTTCCCTTAGGCCACAATGCTCGATACTGTCAGACACAGCATTTCTGAGCTTCTGGTGAAGCTGGAAAGAATTACATTATATTTTATGTGCTTTGTTGCTATCTGCAATGCTCATTTAAAGAAACAGACATCAGTGATGAACAGTTCAGTACGGAACATCTGCCCTGGCAATGACAAGTTTTAAAAGCAAAGTGACAAACTTAAACTATGAAAACTTTATTGTTAGGACAGAATGAGCACTGAATATAAATGAAAAAGTTGACATATAGGACTTAATAAAATTAAAAATACACTGGTTTTTTGAAAATATACTTTTAAGGAAATAAACTGCAGACTGGGAGAAAATATTTGCCATGTATTTATCTGTCAAAGGACTTGTCTCCTACTATTTTAAGATTCTGCATCAATAAAATTGAATTAATACAGACACACACACACCACTATAACTTAGTTAAATGTTTGTAGTACTCTTTGTACAAACTCAGACTTAAGAATAATCTCAATCTCAAAATACTACTCCTTCCAATGCCATCTCATAGCTGTGATAAACCTAGCCTGGTCACCTTCAAAACAAAGGGACAGAACTTTAAAAACAGATGGCAGACTGTCAAGGAGGTTAACAAAAAGTTTAACTGGAATCTCAGAAAAAGAGAGAAAGAGAATGTCATAGAAAACATAACCAAAGAAATATTGACTGAAAACTTGGTAAATGAGATTAAAAAATCAGCATACCCAAGTTCAGTGAACCCCAAACCAGATAGATGCATGGAAAATCATACATAGGTAGTATCCAGTAAAACCTTACATCTTGATGACTGTTATATCTGTCTTTTACATCGGTATACCCAAGCAGTAGAAAAAATATATACAACTAGTCATATTTATATCATTCTAATTCATAGATTTTTCTTATTTCCTTTTGGTTGCTCTGGGTCTTTGTTGCTGCATGCAGGTTTTCTCTAGTTATAACAAGCTGGGACTACTCTTTGTTGTGGTGTGTGTGTGCTATTCATTGCAGTGGCTTCTGATGTTGCAGAGGATGGATTCTAGATGCATGGACTTCAGTCATTGCAGCACATGGGCTCAGTGATTGTGGCACACGGGTTCAGTTGCTAGCAGCATGTAGGATCGTCCCAGACCAGGGATGGAACCCGTGTCCCCTTCATTGGCAGGTGGATTCTTAACCACTGGACCACCAGGGAAGTCCAAGAATACAGATTTTAAAAGGTTGCCATTGATGCCCATGAATATCCAGTGAGGTTTGAGAATTACCTAAGGACAAGGAATTAAACAGAGGAAAATATTACACTTAGCTTTTTTTAATTTAGAGA
The DNA here is from genome assembly GCF_000754665.1 of Bison bison bison. NCBI lineage: Eukaryota > Metazoa > Chordata > Mammalia > Artiodactyla > Bovidae > Bison > Bison bison. Next base: position 18,427,294 of record NW_011495064.1, on the reverse strand, counting down.
AAAGTATACAACATAGAATCACAAAATACACAAAATTGAATGTTTAATAATTTAATAAAATTGTGCATGTTTAGTGTCTTTGTAATTTTCCTCATGTCATGAAAATACTGATTATTTTGAAAACATGAATCTAAAAATTTTTTTAGATATATAATGGTTAGTTTAGGCTTAGGTAAAATAGAAAAATATGGCATATGTAACTTTCATTTGTAACACATTGTCTTTAAACATGATTTTGCTAGTGATTTCTCTGCATGATTTATTTTCAAAGTAACATAGTCACTACATTTTTAGTGCTTTAAAAACAATACTATAATTTTGTTTTATATCTATTGCAGAAAAATAGATTATTTGCTAGTGCAATGATAAAAGCAAAAATCTCATCTTGAGGTCTATGTTTGAAATGTAAAAAGAGATGCTCAATTTAACTAAAATTACTCACCTAGAAGATGTAGTATCAAAGATGTGATTAGATTTGATAGGAAAATATAATGCATAAGATCAAACAGCCAAAAGCAATAAAATTCAAGAACATTTAATGGACCAATACTAATTTTGCTTCTCCGAGTAGTATTAGGGCTCCCCTTCCCAAAGACTTATAATACTAAGCACAACATGAATAAAAACTATGATGTGTCTAAGTGAAAATCCAGAAGGATCTCAGAAACCATTCAAAATGTTCCCAGAAAGAAAAACTATAAGCCAACAGGACAGGACCTCAAGGGGTCAGTCTTAAGTGTGGCAAAAATACAAAGAGGTAAAGGTAAGTAGAAACCTAAGTGCTGTTGAGAATCAATACAGATAACCAAGTCCATAGTACAAAAAGAAGAAGAAGAAAAAAAAAAAAGTTTATCATTTGAAAACAAGTTGAAATAAAAAACCAGTGGGGAAGCAAAAATCTGGAGGTTAAACTTTCACTACCACATAGTTGAAGGAAGTCACAAGAGCACACGGTCATCACTCAGATCACAGAAACTTGCCAGATAAACTACAAAATGTGAGATTAAGAAAATCAGAGAGCAGAGGTTACAAAGAAACCTAAATTAACTAAGTTACAGGAAAGTGACAAGCCCTATCTCGGAGAAAAGAGAAGCATGGTTTCTTCCATTTTTGTCAGAGAGCTGTGAAGAAGAAAAATCTATCATAAACAGAGATAAAGCCAGCATCCAATGAATTTCTATACTTGTGTGTTGTTTAGTGTGATGGGTTAGTACCCTGAGCAGCACCAGGGAACATTTTTATCTACCTGGCACATTTTTCTCACAAACCTTCTCACATGCATGACACAGTATGATGAAGCATAGCAAGAGACCTGACAGAGTTTGCTCTCAGGCAAAATGAATTTTCCTCCTTGAGAGTCAAAGGCCTTCTCAAGTTGAATTCAGGACACAAATGCTCAGACAGACACTGAACCAAGTCACTGATTACCCCAGGTGGCGCTACTGGTAAAGAAACCGGCTGCCAAGGCAGGAGACATAAGAGACTGGGTTTGATCCCTGGGTCTGGAAGATCTCCTGGAGTAGGAAATGGCAACCCCGCTCTAGTATTCTTGCCTGAAAAATTCCATGGACAGAGTTGGGCATGACTGAGCATGCAGGTGCCACACACACACACACACACACACACCTTTGAAACTCATCAAATACCTGCACACTCAGTTGTGTCTGACTCTTTGTGACCCTGTGAACTGTAGCCCACCAGGCTCCTCTGTCCATGCAATTCTCCAGACAAGAATACTGGAGTGGGTTGCCATTCCCTTCTCCAGAGGATCTTCTCAACCCAGGGACTGAAACGGGGTCTCCTACATTGTGGGCAGATTCTTTTCCATCTCGGTAACCAGGGAAGCCCTTTTGCAACTAAAGAAGTAATTTTTTTAGATGAAGAAAGTAATGGGTAAGTGGAACAGGAAAGTAGAATGAATTTTGCAGAAATTCAGAAAACTGGTAGTCAAGCTAAAAAACAGACAGAAATATCCCACAGTTAAGAAAGTTGAGGGCTGAGTTGTTAATTGAAAAAGAAAACGTCTCCAGAATATTGTTCATGTTTGCATCTTGAGATCTAAAAAACATGTTACAATTTTGCCTTCAGAATATGTGAACTTAATAATTAAATGAATCCAAACTAAATATGCCAAAAAGCTGATTCATCTCAACTAGAGACTAGATTGACTTAGTACTACAAACATGAAGCCATAAAGAGAAGACATGCCTTTAGTAGGCATAAACATTATTAACTGAAAGCTCTATGGTTTTTCCAGTCTGTCTAGCAATAGAACATTTACATGACATTTAATAAAGCATGAAAAGAGAATCCACGGTCAAGAAAGAAGAAAGTAGAGGCAGTCCCAGAACTGATACAGATGCCTTAATTATCAGAGAGGGACTTTAAAGTAATTGATAAAGATATTAAAGGATCTATTATAAACATGGAAAATCTTAATGAACTTATGAGAGTGTTTAGCTGAGAGATAGAAGTTTAAAATAGAGTAAAATTGAAATGCTAGAAAAAATATGATATAAAATGAAGATTTCACTTGAAGGGCTCAATAAAAGACTGAATCCAACACAAGAAAAGATAAGTAAGCCAGAATGCAAACTAATATAAGAATAGAAGAAAACAGTGAAAAATGAGCAGAACCTTCAATACCTATGGAGCAATATCGAATGCACTAAAACATTTACAGTTGGATCTTCAAAAAGAGAAAGAAAATGCGACAGGGGAAATATTCAAAGAGATTAAGCCCAAGGGCAGGGGGAGAGGGTGGTGGTGCACACCTTGGCACATTATAGTCACCCTGCTGAAACCACAGAGGGAAAAAAAAAAAAAAAAAACATTAAAAGCAGAGAAAGAGGAGGGAGGGTATGAGGGAAGGAGAAAGAGAGAGGAGGCCAAATATTATTGCAAGATAGATTTAATGTGCTGAAAGAAAAAGAATAGTCAACCTAAAACTCTGCATACAGAAAAAAATATTCTTCAAAAATGAAGGCAATGCAAATCATTTTCAGTCAATTGTTTAGAGAATTTATGTGCAACAGATTTCTACTACAAGTAAATCCAAAAGAAAATTTTCAAGCTAAAGACATATGATAAAACTCAATAACTAGAGAGGTGAATAAATAGCAATAAAAATTATAATGCTTTTTTAAAGTATAAAGCTACAATCATCATAAGCAATGTAGTATTGTTTTAGATGTAGACAAATAGATGAAGGGACTTTCAGTTTCTATAGATTTTCCCCACAATATCTAAAATGAAATTTAAAAATATATATAAGACATTTAATGAAGCATGAAAATAGGACCCATGATCAGGAAAGAAGAAAGTGGAAGCAGACTCAGAATTGATATAGATGTTTTAGTTATCCTTACTAATAAATTCAAATATATATATATATAATACTTTTCCTTATACTGACAATTAATTTGAAATTATGAGCCAATTTAATAGAAAATTTTTTAACAAATGATGTTGGAAAAATTCAATATTTATATCTAAAAAAATGAGTAAATAAAATTTCACCTATATGACTTTACATACAAAATGGATAGATCCTAGTCCTAAATATAGCAAGAAACATGCAAAGTCTAAGATAAAATAAGGAGACCATCTTAGTGATTTTTCAGTAAGGAAAGTTTTCTTAGAACAAGTTACTTCAAACAAATAAATATGTACATTGTACATGACACATGAATACAAAATTCATACAATTCAACTCAGAATACAAATTGATTCATATCCAAAATATTTCAAGAACATCAATACATAGTCAGAAACCAAAATAAATATTATAAATACGGGCAAAAGATGCTCAGTTTATTTGTCATCAGAAAATGCATTTTACAATCACAATGTGTTACCAAGTCACACAGAAAGAATGGTTAATATGAAGAAGATTGACATCAATCATTGGCGAAATGTGAAGCAATCAAAACACCTATACATTGCTAGTGGACAAATGAAATGATGTTACTCCTTTTTACAACTATTTGTCAGTTTTTCTCAAAGCTAAGTAACATTAACTTCTGAGACTGGCTTTCAACGTCTGTCTTGCTGCTGCTGCTGCTAAGTCACTTCAGTCGTGTCCAACTCTGTGCGACCCCACAGACGGCAGCCCTCCAGGCTCCTCTGTCCCTGGGATTCTCCAGGCAAGAATACTGGAGTGGGTTGCCATTTCCTTCTCCAATGCATGAATGTGAAAAGTCAAAGTCAAGTTGCTCAGTCTTGTCCGACTCTTAGCGACCTCATGGACTGCAGCCAACCAGGCTCCTCCATCCATGGGATTTTCCAGGCAAGAGTACTGGAGTGGGGTGCCACTGCCTTCTCCGCAACGCCTTAGTTATGTCTAAAAGCAAACAAACAAACCAAAAATAAAATAAAATAACCAAGCAAGCC
>NW_011495064.1:18422209-18422802 GCF_000754665.1 Bison bison bison | reverse complement strand
CATGGAAATGGAGAAGGCAATGGCGACCCACTCCAGTACTCTTGCCTGGAAAATCCCATGGACAGAGGAGCCTGGTAGGCTGCAGTCTATGGGGTCGCTAGGAGTTGTACACAACTGAGCGACTTCACTTTCAATTTTCACTTTCATGCATTGGAGAAGGAAATGGCAACCCACTCCAATATTCTTGCCTGGAGAATCCCAGGGATGGGGGAGCCTGGAGGGCTGGCATCTATGGGGTTGCACAGAGTCGGACACGACTGAAGCGACTTAGCAGCAGCAGCAGCAAACATGGAAATAACTCAAATATCCACTAAAAGTGAACAAAAAACAAAAAGAAATTTTGGTGTGCTTCAGCCATGGCATACTACCACAGCAATATAAGTTCAGTTCAGTTCAGTTGCTCAATCGTGTCCGACTCTTTGCGACCCCATGACTCGCAGCAGGCCAGGCCTCCCTGTCCATCACCAACTCCCAGAGTTCACCCAGACTCACGTCCATCTAGTCAGTGATGCCATTCAGCCATCTCATCCTCTGTCGTCCCCTTCTCCTCCTGCCCCCAATCCCTCCCAGCATCAGAGTCTTTTCCAATGCTG
>NW_011495064.1:18416939-18421674 GCF_000754665.1 Bison bison bison | reverse complement strand
TATCTGAGGTTATTGTTATTTCTCCCGGCAATCTTGATTCCAGCTTGTGCTTCATCCAGCCCAGCATTTCTCATGATGTACTCTGCATAGAAATTAAATAAGCAGGGTGAAAATATACAGCCTTGAGGTTCTCCTTTTCCCGGCAATCTTGATTCCAGCTTGTGCTTCATCCAGCCCAGCATTTCTCATGATGTACTCTGCATAGAAATTAAATAAGCAGGGTGAAAATATACAGCCTTGAGGTTCTCCTTTTCCTATTTGGAACCAGTCTGTTGTTCCGTGTCCAGTTCTAACTGTTGCTTCCTGACCTGCATATAGGTTTCTCAAGAGGCAGATCAGGTGGTCTGGTATTCCCACCTCTTTCAGAATTTTCCACAGTTTATTGTGATCCACACAGTCAAAGGCTTTGGCATAGTCAATAAAGCAGAAATAGATGTTTTTCTGGAGTTCTCTTGCTTTTTCCATGATCCAGCAGATGTTGGCAACTGGACATCACCAGATGATCTACACTGAAATCAGATTTATTATGTTCTTTGCAGCCAAAAATGGAGAAGCTCTATACAGTCAACAAAAAACAAGACTGGGAGCTGACTGTGGCTCAGATCATGAACTCCTTATTGCCAAATTCAGACTTAAAGAAAGTAGGGAAAATCACTAGACCATTCAGGTATGACCTAAATCAAATCCCTTATGATTATACAGTGGAAGTGAGAAATAGATTTAAGGGCCTAGATCAGATAGATAGAGTACATGATGAACTATGGAATGAGGTTGGTGACATTGTACAGGAGACAGGGATCAAGACCATCCCCATGGAAAAGAAATGCAGAAAAGCAAAATGGCTATCTGGGGAGGCCTTACAAATAGCTGTGAAAAGAAGAGAAGGAAAAGTAAAGGAGAAAAGGAAAGATATAAGCATCTGAATGCAGAGTTCCGAAGAATAGCAAGAAGAGACGAGAAAGCCTTCCTCAGTGATCAATGCAAAGAAATAGAGGAAAACAACAGAATGGGAAAGACTAGAGATCTCTTCAAGAAAATTAGAGATACAAAGGGAACATTTCATGCAAAGATGGGCTCGATAAAGGACAGAAATGATATGGACCTAACAGAAGCAGAACATATTAAGAGGTGGCAAGAATACACAGAAGAACTGTACATAAAAGATCTTCATGACCCAGATAATCATGATGGTGTGATCACTGACCTAGAGCCAGACATCCTGGATTGGGAAGTCAAGTGGGCCTTAGAAAGCATCACTATGAACAAAGCTAGTGGAGGTGATGGAATTCCAGTTGAACTATTTCAAATCCTGAAAGATGATGCTGTGAAAGTGCTGCACTCAATATGCCAGCAAATTTGGAAAACTCAGCAGTGGCCATAGGACTGGAAAAGGTCAGTTTTCATTCCAGTCCCAAAGAAAGGCAATGCCAAAGAATGCTCAAACAGCAATATAAACTAAACGAAAATAAATACATACAATGATATGTATTAATCACAGAAATATTATGTTGAATAAAGTTATGTACGTGTGCTCAGCTGTGTCTGACTATGTGACTCCATTTACTGGGTCCTCAGTCCATGGGATTTCCCAGGAAAGTAAACTGGAGTGGGTTGCTTGTTCTTCCCCCAGGGGATCTTCCCAACCCAGGGATGGAATCCATATCTCCTGTGTTTCCAGCCAGACACAGTAGAGTATATTATATTTTTTGGTTTGCACAATTTTTTTTAAACAGAGAAAATAGACTAATAAATGGGAATAGAAGTATGAATTTTTTACCCTATGTGGAGTGGGAATTTGCTTGAAGGGAACTGAGGGGGTCATTCTGAAGTGAAGGAAATGTTCAGTCTTGAACAAATCAGTGGATGTTTCAATGTATTAATGTATCAAATTTAATTTAATCTGTGAGTATTTCAGTATATATACATTTTACCTCAGAGGGAAAAATATAAGGAGATTTAGAGTAACTACAAGAATACTGCTGAAGAGATTTTTAATGGCTGTTCTGGCATAAAGTCAACTCTAAGCATACTCCAACCTGGCCATTCCACATCTTGACTGCTGCATTTCATTTTAAATATTAAATTTATAATGCATATCAATGTGTGCATGTATAGAGGATTATAGAGGAGGAGGATAGTTCTTAAAATATCTTTATGGAAGAAAAGAAGAAATAGGTGAAAATGCTTACATGGAAAATAAAATATACCTTGGTAAGGACCTAGTAAATTTTTTCCAAACAAATAGTCACATGAAGGAGCACCTATTAGATTAGTTATGTGTGAGGCTTAGAGATGCAGCCATAAATTGATGGAGCCCAAGGATGACGTTTTTATTTTTTATCCATGCAAACACAAAATCAATCTGAATTTAATTTTTGTGATAGAATGAAGACCGTATATCTTTGTGTTTTTGGTTTTATTCAAGGATGGAAAAGAAACATTATTTTTATTTTAGCTGCACCAAAGGCAAAGGCGTATCCTAACTTTTTACTGGACCCATGTTTCAGAGTCAATATAAAACATAAAAAAGTCCCATAAGTTTGATAGCAATACCACCACCACCCCTTAGAAAATGACAAAAGGCAGAGAAAAGGTCATTATGTGAGGCAAATGGGGAGCCCTGATGATGGCACTAGGCTTGGCCTCAGTCATCCACTGTGCCCAAATAGAATTTTTTAAAAATTTTGGACTAATATGGCGGTAGAGGAGATTAAAAAATAGACAAACTAAAGATATTTATTAGGTAAAATAAAGAGAAAATCCTGCTGTTTATTATAGGAGTAAACAAAAGGAGAAAGTCAAGAATAACTCCTAGGTTTGGGCTTGTGATACTGGGTGGAGAGTTAACTATTGGCTATGTCATTTCAAAGTATAGCTCTATATACAAATTTAATATATTGATATTATTTGCAAGACAAAAATATATTCTATATGTCTCCAGATTTTATAGTCACTGTCTATATATGGTATACATTAAAAGAACAAGCATTAACAAAAAAGAACAAACATTTTAAAAGATTATTTTGTAGAGAGAATCTTCATGTCTCTACCTGTGTACAGAGCCTATCAAATAAATGTTGGAGCATTTCAGTTCAAAATGTTGTACCCTTGAAGAGGTTCAGGAAAATCTCAACTACAAAGTTTCACCAAATTGCAGAAAAAACAAAAACGAAAAAAGTCAAGTATCTTTCATTTCAGGAATTGATTTTGACATCTGCAGTAGTTTTCTTTCAAGTGCTCAAAAAATGTGTGTAGGGAACAACTTATTGATTTCTTACAGTCCATTGTAAGATAGACCACAAATATGTTCCTTATTGCTTTTAATTAGATGGACTTGTAAAAATTGTGTCACTGAGAAACATGGTGTTTAAAAATATTTTGGATAAAAATTTAGAAATGTTTTTAGATACCGGTTTATCTGAAAATAGTTACAAGATGTTGATCAAATCTCACATTTCTTGGAATAGTTTTGTACTTATGAAATTAGATGATTTGACTAAATTAATTCCAATGCATGTCCTGAATTCCCAATCTTATGATTAAAAAAGACTAACCTCTGATCATCAAGAAACACCTGAAGTAACAGGCAAATTTGGCCTGGGAATACGGAATGAAGCAGGGCAAAGACTAATAGAGTTTTGCAAAAAAAATGCACTGGTCATAGCAAACGCCCTCTTCCAACAACACAAGAGAAGACTCTACACATGGACATCACCAGATGGTCAAAACTGAAATCAGACTGATTATATTCTTTCAGCCAAAGATGAAGAAGCTCTGCTGCTGCTGAGTTGCTTCAGTAGTGTCCGACTCTGTGCGACCCCATAGACAGCAGCCCAGCAGGCTCCTCCATCTCTGGGATTCTCCAGGCAAGAACACTGGAATGGGTTACCATTTCCTTCTCCAATACAGTCAACAAAAAAAAGCCCAGGAGCTGACTGTGGCTCAGATCATGAACTCCTTATTGCCAAATTCAGACTTAAGTTAAAGAAAGTAGGGAAAATCACTAGACCATTCAGGTATGACCTAAATCAAATCCCTTATGATTATACAGTGGAAGTGAGAAATAGATTTAAGGGACTAGATCTGATAGACAGAGTGCCTGATGAACTATGGACTGAGGTTCATGACATTGTACAGGAGACAGGGATCAAGACCATCCTCATGGAAAAGAAATGCAAAAAAGCAAAACGGCTATCTGGGGAGGCCTTACAAATAGCTGTGAAAAGAAGAGAACTGAAAAGCAAAGGAGAAAAGGAAAGATATAAGCATCTGAATGCAGAGTTCCAAAGAACAGCAAGAAGAGATAAGAAAGCCTTCCTCAGTGATCAGTGCAAAGAAATAGAGGAAAACAACAGAATGGGAAAGACTAGAGATCTCTTCAAGAAAATTAGAGATACAAAGGGAACATTTCATGCAAAGATGGGCTCGATAAAGGACAGAAATGATATGGACCTAACAGAAGCAGAACATATTAAGAAGAGGTGGCAGAACTACACAGAAGAAGTGTACAAAAAAGATCTTTATGACCAAAATAATCATGATGGTGTGATCACTGACCTAGAGCCAGACATCCTGGAATGTGAAGTCAAGTGGGCCTTAGAAAGCATCACTACGAACAAAGTTAGTGGAGGTGATGGAATTCCAGTTGAGCTATTTCAAATCCTGAAAGATGATGCTGTGAAAGTGCTGCACTCAATATGCCAGCAAATTTGGAAAAGTCAGCAGTGGCCACAGA
>NW_011495064.1:18402081-18416699 GCF_000754665.1 Bison bison bison | reverse complement strand
CATCTATTTCTGTTTTATTGACTATGCCAAAGCCTTTGACTGTGTGGATCACAATAAACTGTGGAAAATTCTGAAAGAGGTGGGAATACCACCTGACCTGCCTCTTGAGAAACCTATATGCAGGTCAGGAAGCAACAGTTAGAACTGGACATAGAACAAGAGACTGGTTCCAAATAGGAAAAGGAGTACGTCAAGGCTGTATATTGTCACCCTGCTTGTTTAACTTACATGCAGAGTACATCATGAGAAACGCTGGGCTGGAAGAAGCACAAGCTGGAATCAAGATTGCCGGGAGAAATATCAATAACCTCAGATATGCAGATGACACCACCCTTATGGCAGAAAGTGAAGAGGAACTCAAAAGCCTCTTGATGAAAGTGAAAGAGGAGAGTGAAAAAGTTGGCTTCAAGCTCAACATTCATAAAACAAAGATCATGGCATCTTGTCCCATCACTTCATGGGAAATAGATGAGAAAATAGTGGAAACAGTGTCAGACTTTATTTTTGGGGGCTCCAAAATCACTGCAGATGGTGACTGCAGCCATGAAATTAAAAGACGCTTATTCCTTGGAAGGAAAATTATGACCAACCTAGATAGCATAGTGAAAAGCAGAGACATTTTTTTGCCACCAAAGGTCTGTCTAGTCAAGGCTATGGTTTTTCCTGTGGTCATGTATGGATGTGAGAATTGGACTGTGAAGAAGGCTGAGCGCCGAAGAATCGATGCTTTTGAACTGTGGTGTTGGAGAAGACTCTTGAGAGTCCCTTGGACTGCAAGGAGATCCAACCAGTTCATTCTGAAGGAGATCAGCCGGGATTTCTTTGGAAGGAATAATGCTAAATCTGAAACGCCAGTACTTTGGCCACCTCATGTGAAGGGTTGACTCATTGGAAAAGACTCTGATGCTGGGAAGGATTGGGGGCAGGAGGAAAAGGAGACGACAGAGGATGAGATGGCTGGACAGCATCATTGTCTTGATGGACGTGAGTCTGAGTGAACTCCCGGGGTTGGTGATGGACAGGGAGGCCTGTCATGCTCCAATTTATGGGGTTTTGAAGAGTCAGACATGACTGAGTGACTGAACTGAAGTGACCTGAACCTCTGATCCTATGATTTAGGATACTTTCCAATATGGTGGCATGATAGCAGCTGGTGGTCTTTTGGTCAATGAATGCAATTAATCCTTTTGCATAGAAGTAATAGCTAGAAATTTCTCTGTGGCTCCTTCGGTGATATATCTATCAGGTATTATCTCTGGGATAAAACAGAGCAGTAAAAATTCCTTCTTTTCCCACTACAGGATTCATTCAGCTCTAGATTTAACCAGAAAGCTGAAGATGAGCAGTGCATATGGTATATTGCTTAAATAGAGTGAGCCAATTAATTTATAAAATATATTTATGTTTTTAAATTATATAGTTTACCTGACGTTCTGAAACAAGCTTAGCTATACATTCACAAATTTCAGTATTGTTTGCCATAGAGAACCTACATAAACCAACTACTTTCTGTTAATAGTACTCAACATTTAAGAATTCTCTTACTTAAATAGCTAGGAGGTCTGTTGTTAGCATGTTTGCATTTGTTCTTTCTTTAGCCAAGATGTCCCCACTAAAGATACAAAATAGATTTCAAGATGCTGCCATCTCCTTATCTCCTTCAGAACATACCTAATGATATTTGATTGCTTGTATATCGGCTTCCCAGGTGGTGCTAGTGTTAAAGAATCCTCTTGCCAATGCAGGAGATACAAGAGATGTGGGTTTGATCCCTGTGTCAGGAAGCTTCTCTAGAGGAGGAAATGGCACCCCGCTCTAATATTCTTGCCTGGGCAGTCCCATAGACAGATGAGCCTGGCAGGTTACAGTTCGTGGGTTTGCAAAGAGTTGGACATGACTGAGCACACACACACATATTATTTGTACTTAAGTTAATGTTATCTTTTTGGAAAACAGTGTTCGCCACTTCTGCTACTAAGCTGATTCATTGATGACTGATCACCTTCATTTAATTAGGGATATGTTGCCCTGGGCTTTCTGGGTGGTTCACGCACATGATATGCTAAAACTGGGTTTCATCTTGGGCTTCCATGGTAGCTCAGACAGTAAAAAATCTGCCTATAGAGACACAGGTTCCATCCCTAGGCCAGGAAAATTCCCTGGAAAAGGAAATGGTAACACACTCCAGTATTCTTGCTTGGGAAATCCTGGGTTTCACCTTTGGTGAGACTTAGTTTACTTCTGCTATATGTTAGTTCCTCAGTCGTGTCCAACTCTGCGATCCCATGGACTATAGCCCATCAGGCTCCTTTGTCCATGGAATTCTCTAGGTTGTCAGTTGGCTTCCAGAGTTTTCAACTGAAATCTTGATATTTTCTGATCCCTTACTCTGGCAGGTTTAGATCACTTTTCTTAATTCCCCATGCTGTTTTTCCAACATTGTATGCTTCTGTGTTCACTCTGACTCCTTGGAATTCCTGAATAAGGTAAATGCCATGAGTGCCAAAGTAACCATATACTTGAAATTCCTTGTCTCCACCAAAAGCTCTGCTGAATATTTTGCCCCTGAGACAACTGATCTGAATTTCTTACAAATATATCTAATGCTCTTGTTATGTTTGTGTCTTTTGCTTGTTACTTCATCCTACCTCTAAATAGAAGTTCTAATGTGCCTACCAAATGAGGCAACATTCTTCAAAATTTAAAAGTTTACAAGGATTCTAAAAATAATGTCTCCAAAGAACACAGTTTTTAAATGAAGTATGCATTCTGAAACTTTGTAAGAAATTACATTATCTATTTTTTAAATACTGATAGCAAGCCATATTCTATACATTAAAATTTATGTTAATGTAGTACTTCAGTGTCAGAGAAGGCAATGGCACCCCACTCCAGTACACTTGCCTGGAAAATCCCATGGACTGAGGAGCCTGGTAGGCTGCAGTCCATGGGGTCACTAGGAGTCGGACACAACTGAGTGACTTCACTCTCATTTTTCACTTTCATGCATTGGAGAAGGAAATGGCAACCCACTCCAGTGTTCTTGCCTGGAGAATCCCAGAGATGGAGGAGCCTGCTGGGCTGCCATCTATGGGGTCGCACAGAGTCGGACACGACTGAAACGACTTAGCAGCAGCAGCAGCAGCAGTACTTCAATGTATGAATTATATGTAAATAACTACTTAAATAGCTGTTTCATAATAAATAGAATTCATCATTAGCATGGAAATGATCATTTATGCTTGCGCATTGACTTTGGGAAGGATATACAATTTCCCTCTTTTTAGATCTACATTAAAAAAAAAAAAAACTATTTAGATAAGTTACCTTGAAGAGCGCATAAATTAACAAGGCTTTTAGAAAGAGTAGTATTGAACATAATTAGCACCTGAAGACTAAGAGGTGGTTTTAGTATCCATGGTTACAGTGTTATTACTGAGAAGTCTGTCCCTCCTAACAGAGCAGAATGAGCTATTTATCTTTTTATCACTCAAGCATTGGGAGGTAGAATCATACAGAAAAAGTGACGTCTTCATTTTTCACACCATATCATTTTTCTGAGTGTTAACTGATCATTTAAATTTTCTCAATTATTTTTTTCAAAACTACGGAGGAGACAGAAATGGAACAGGTAGCTAGCTGGTTGTCAGTGAAAATGAGATCACAATTTGATGAAGTGGGTAAAAATCCTGAGCGTAGTTCGGGACTTGCTTTATTTAGAAATATGCATTTCATTATCAGGAAAAAGAAAAGAATAAAGAGAATGATTTGGTGGCCTTATTCATAGAGATGAGGTGTGTGTGTGCTCAGTTGTGTCTGACTCTTTGTGACCACATGGACTGAGCCCACCAGGCTTCTCTGTTCATGGAATTTCTCAGAAAGGAATACTGGAGTGGGTTGCTGTTTCCTACTCCAGGGGATCGTCCTGACCCAAGGATCAAACCCAGGTCTCAAACAGTTCCTGAATTGTAGGTGGATTTCTTTACCAGCTGATTCATCAGGGAAGCTCTAGATGAAATTTTAAAACTAAAGAGATTACCCAAAAGGAAATATAACCTTTAAAAAGAAAACTCTGAACGTAGAAACTTAAGATAGCTTTTATATTAAATAAGATAATAGTTCAACTCAGTTCAGTCGCTCAGTCGTGGCTGACTCTTTGTGACCCCATGGACTGCAACACGCCAGGATTCCCTGTCCACCACAGACTCCTGGAACTTCCTCAAACTCATGTCCATCCAACCATCTCATCCTCTGTTGTCTCCTTCTCCTCCCACCTTCAATCTTTCCAAGCATCAGCGTCTTTTCCAATGAGTCAGTTCTTCGCATCAGTGGCCAAAGTGTTGGAGTTTCAGCTTCAGCATCAGTCCTTCTGGTGAATATTCAGGACTGATTTCTTTTAGGATTGACTTGTGGGATCTCCTTGCAGTCCAAGGGACTCTCAAGTGTCTTCTCCAACACCACATTTCAAAAGAATCAATTCTTCAGTGCTCAGCTTTCTTTATAGTCCAACTCTCATATCCATACATGACTACCCGAAAAACCATAGCTTGGACTAGATTGACCTTTGTTGGCAAAGTAATGTCTCTGCTTTTTAATATGCTGTCTAGGTTGGCCATAGCTTTTCCTCCAAGAAGCAAGTGTCTTTTAATTTCATGGCTGCAGTCACCATCTGCAGTGATTTGGGAGCCAAAAAAAATAAAGTCTCTCACTGTTTCCATTATTTCCCCATCTATTTGGCATGAAGTGATCAGGCCGGATTCCATGATCTTAGTTTTCTGAATGTTGAGTTTTAAGCCAACTCTTTCACCTTCATTAAGAAGCTCTTTAGTTCTTCACTTTCTGCAGTAAGGTTGGTGTCATCTGCATATCTGAGGTTACTGATATTTCTCCCGGCAATCTTGATTCCAGCTTGTGCTTCATACAGCCCAGCATTTCTCATGATGTACTCTGCATATAAGATAAATTAACAGGGTGACAATATACAGCCCTGATACACTCCTTTCCCAATTTGGAACCAGTCTCTTGTTCCATGTCCAGTTCTAACTGTTGCTTCCTGACCTGCACACAGATTTGTCAAGAGGCAGGTCAGGTGGTCTGGTATTCCCACCTCTTTCAGAATTTTCTATAATTTTTTGTGATCCACACAGTCAAAGGCTTTGATGTAGTCAATAAAGCAGAAGTAGATGTGTTTTCTGGAACTTTCTTGCTTTTTTAATGATCCAGCTGATACTGGTAATTTGATCTCTAGTTCCTCTGCCTTTTCTAAATCCAGCTTGAACATCTGGAAGTTCACGATTCACGTACTGTTGAAGCCTGGCTTAGAGAATTTGGGGCATTACTTTGCTACTGCATGAGATGAGTGCAATCATGCAGTAGTTTGAACATTCTTTGGCACTGCCTTTCTTTGGGATTGGAATGAAAACTGACATTTTCCAATCTTGTGGCCACTGCTGAGCTTTCCATATTTGCTGGCATATTGAGTGCAACACTTTCACAGAATCATCTTTTAGGATTTGAAATAGCTCAACTGGAATTCCATCACCTCCACTAGCTTTGTTCATAATAATGCTTCCTAAGACCCACTTGCCTTCACATTCCAGGATATCTGGCTCTAGGTGAGTGATCACACTGTCATGGTTATCTTGGTCATGAAGATCTTTTCTGTATAGATCATCTGTGTATTCTTCCCACCTCTTCTTAATGTCTTCTGCTTCTGTTAGGTAATATTGTTAAATATTTACCTCCTCCAAGTTATTCTGAAAAATCTGTTTAACAAAAGTCAAAATCATGGACTCTAAGTTCTTTAGTTGAGATTCTATTCAGTCTATATGTATCATATTGTTTTACTTATTATGACTCAAATATATTTAGTAGTTATTAGGGCACATTTAGGAATAATTAACATGCAATATTATACATTCAGAATATACTATATTCTCATTTAATCACACATACATACATACCAATCTTGCACATGTTTTGTTACAATGGCTCTAAAATTTTGTGTCCTTGTGAATTAATTCTTCTTATGTTTCTGACTACTTATTACAAGAACATGTGTTACTAATTATTGTTACATAATTTTATATATTTTATTGACTTTAATTAACTGATTATTCCTATTCTTTTGGTTGATTTTTTCCCAGTATTTATTTTTTAGGTTTTCAGAGCAGATGGTCAAAACTTTATCTTTATTCTATTTATTACTAAAGCTCTTATTTCTGTTTTAAGTCATATTGGATTGATTAAAAACAAAATTACATGATCATATAGCAGCAGGTGATTTTATGCTTCTTTTGATTTCAGTAGAAATACTTCATTTTACCATTAAAAGTATTTTTTCTATGACTTGAGCCCTAATCTTCTTAATACCTTAAAATTTATAGTGTCTTAGGATTTTCACAAGTGTCTGTGTGGGTATATGTATGTGTGTGTGTGTGTTTTCAGTTAAGAATGGGTACTGAATTTGAGGTCTTCCCTGGTGACTCAGATGGTAAAGAATCTGCCTTCAATGCAGGAGACCTGGATTCAATCTCTGGATTGGGAAAATCTCCTGGAGAAGGACATGGCAACCCACACAAGTATTCTTGCCTGGACAATTCCATGGACAGAACAGCCTGGTGGGCTACAGTCCATGGGATGATAAAGAGATGGACAGAACTGAGCAACTAACACATACACACATGCTGAATTTGAATTTAAAAAAATGTTCTTTGTTTTGAATCATGATAATCATATGATTATTTTCTTCCTTTGTACATTAGTTAACCTGATGATATGCAGTATTTTCATATAGTTTAAGTGTAAATGATATAACCAATAAAATATACTTTTAGACCTTTCTTCTTCTGGAAAATGTTCTGGCAAGTTCTTTAATGTAATTTATCTATTATGACTAAATTCCAGAAGATTTCAGAAAAAAGGAATATAGTTTCTTGTAGGTAGAGGCCAGATATTTTATTTTTTAACTTAAGTGTATTAGTTAGGATTCAGTCAGAAAATACACATACTCTAGATTTAGGACAATGAAATAACTAAAAGATGAAACAGCAAGAAATGTTCATCTCTAGGGCTAGAGGGACAAAGAGTAAATTATGTAACTAGATATCAGGAGCTCCTGCCAAACAGGTGGAAACTAGAAAAGTACTAGCTCCTTTTGGTTAGAGCTGAGATCACAGAAGTTAAAAGCTGTCTAGTGAAGATTCAGCTGCTCCAAGAAAAAGATGAAAAATATACCATCTTGTACCACCTCCCAACTTTGTCTTCTGCTGAAGACTCTCATTGACTGAATCACCTTAAAAGCAAGTAGGCAAGAGATTATGATTTATAATCATATAATTTTCTGCAATACAGAGCAGGACAGGAAAGGATTCAGAATGGATTCCAAGGCAAATAGAAAGATGACCATAACCCTGCAGATGAAGGCTACTGTGTTTTGTTTGATGGGAGGGGAAATTTAGGAACATCTACAGAAGAATAGCTGTGTCACAGTCCAAAGGGTTTAGAAATTTACCTGTCATTGCAAAGTTATAACTTTTATTTAAAATTAAGTATTACTTTGTTTGAGATTCTAAGAAACTGTATCATACCTCTAATAATATGAAATTACAATGCTAAAGCAGTAATTGTGCATTCATTTTATTTAATGTAATAATAGAATTATCTAAAGTACTTGTCTAATTTGTTTCTTCTCTCAGTAGAGAGAAATGACAAGCAATATCAATTTGAAATCACACAGTTGAAATTAGGCAATAAATTAATTGGCATTATAAGTTTGATTTCCTACCCCAAAATGAACATATTAATTTGAGCAATTTAAAACTCATTGAAATTGTTTTGAGAAGTCAGGCTTGCAACCTATTATGGTCTCTCAGAAGCCTTACTGACAGTTTTAGAGAAGTTGCAGGGACAACTGGAAAAGACAAATTTATTTATTTCTCCTGAGCCAATATCAACAGCATGGGACCTCGAGATGCTTATTGCAAAGGGAGGCCGATGACTCCTGTAATGGGTAACTCTGATGTGCTGAGTGACATTGAGACTGTTTTTAAAGTCTTAAACTACTTTGAATATAGCCTTCATCCCTTTAATTGACAAATTGATATGTGCAGTTAAAATACTCTTCTGACCATACGTGTATATAGGGAAAAACATTTAAACCTGTATGTTTTGCTCTAAAGTTTACTAATACCAGTGATAGAAAACCAACTTGGCAACCCGTGAAATGCCTCATTAACAACATTTCCCCTCCAAAAAAGAAGAAAGGAAAAACATGCTCCATTCATTTGTCATAAGTATGTGTATAATAGTTAAAAAGGAGAAACAAAGCTATTGGATTTCATTTGGCAGAAATGATACCTATAGAAAAAAGTGTCTTTTCATAGGGAAAGCTCACAACATCCAAAGAAAATCAATTCTAATACGTGTATTGACCAGTGTTTCTATTGAGGGCTGTCTTCACATACAAGTACAGTCATCAACTGTCTGTGGACCTAATTTAGAGGTCTCCTAGGAATACCTTGACTCTTGGAGGATTTGCTTTCATTAATCTGGATTTAAGCATTCTCAAAGCATATATTTATGTTTCAAGTGGGAAAAGAAAGGAAGAAAATTGATAAGTACTTCCCATAGAGTTTTGTTACTTATTTGTAATACACATTTATTGAGCATATATCTCTATGAGGCCAATTTGTAAATTGTTTTGAGTGTTTTATTTATCAAAATACTCTTATGAAGTAATGAAGTAGCTACCTGTGTGTGCTTAGTCACGCAGTCCTGTCCGATTCTTTGTGACCCCATGGACTGTAGCCTGCCAGGCTCCTCTGTCCATGGAATTCTCCAGGCAAGAATAATGGACTGGGTTGCCATGCTGTCCTCCAGGGGATCTTCCCAACCCAGCAATTGAACCCAAGTGTCCTGCATTGCAAGTGGATTTTTTACCGACTGAGCCACCAGGGAAGCCCAAGTAGCTACATATACCATTTCAATTAACAGAGTTCAATTTACACTGCAATTTACCACTTCAATTTACTGATGATTACAGAGCTCAATTAGTTTACCCATTATCATACTGCCAAGAAATAGTGGAGTGTATATTCAAACCCAAATCTCTCAGAATCCAGGATCTGACTATTTAAACATTTAAAAATAATTCTTCAATGTTTACTCTCTACATTTGGAAAGAAAAGGAGGGTTAACAAGACTCAATAACTTATAGAATAAAAATCCAGCTATTCATTTGAAGAAATAGAATTGAAATCTAGATATTCCATACTATGCCATTCCACTCTGACACTGTAACATAAAATGCTTCAGCATCACAGCGTAAAAGAAACAGAATGTTTAAATACAGAAGACTTTGAAAGGAGAGGGACTCAAAAGCCTGTAACAATCCAGATAAACATAGGTAGCTCACTTATTTGTGAACGATTAATTCTAACTAAATAGAACTTACATTCCTCAACTCTGAAAACCAAATCTAAATTTCTCAATGTCTCAGCTCAGCCTATGTAATTTAATAGATTTCTTAGCCTTAATGTTGAAATGCCACAGGGTAAACATACAACACCCCACTCCAGTACTGTTGCCCGGAAAATCCCATGGATGGAGGAGCCTGGTCGGCTGCAGTCCATGGGGTCGCAGAGTCAGACACGACTGAGCGACTTCACTTTCACTTTCCACTTGCATGCATTGGAGAAGGAAATGGCAACCCACTCCAGTATTCTTGCCTGGAGAATCCCAGGGATGGGGGAGCCTGGTGGGCTGCCGTCTATGGGGTCACACAGAGTCAGACACGACTGAAGTGACTTAGCAGCAGCAGCAGCAAACATACAACATATGATAGTATCACCATCACTATTAGCAGAAGCAAAATAAAACATACTGAATAGTTGCTCTGGGACAGGCAATGAGTTTACTTAATATACCATGAAATATACTATTATTACAAATAATATATTTATAAATTATTCCCATTTTGTAGTTGAATAAATAAGCTGAAACTTGCTAATCAACATTTCCAAGATCACAGAGCTAGAAGTTCAAGAGTTGGCATCTGAATGTATATTGTCAAACTACAATGTTCACACTCAACTATTAAGTAATGTTTATGCTAATCTAGCTAAAAGCTCAGTATGTCACTATTAGTTTATTAAATATCATAAGATATATGCAATAAACAATTGGAAATATTTTAGTTATACATATATGTGGAGAGATGAAGAGAAGATAATCCAGCTGTGTAAGTGGTATGAGAACTCTAGATGGTGTAATGATAGCTGTTTCTTCACTACTCAGTAACTAATACTCATAAATTATAAACTAGTGCAAAATCTGGTGGAATATTTGTATAGCTATGACAATGATATTGCAAAATTTTCACCACTGTATACTTACAGAGTACTTATCTCTGAGAAGTAAAAAGCTGTTTGTAGACTTATGCAATTATCACTTCAATTTTTTTTCCCTTGAATCCTCTGCTGTTAATAGTCTTTAAAAAATATAATAAACATAGAAAGTCATTCTCCAGTCATTGAGGGATTTTGGATAAGTATGTCTATAATATTTCAAGATGGCAACATACCTTTAAAAATTGACATGATGTATATCTAACCCATCAACAATAAAACCTGGGGGTGGAGTATACTGTTATACAGTGAAACTCATTTTTTCAATCTAATTGTCTGAACTTCCTGTGACCATTATAAGTGTCAACCATGTTCACACAAAATTGCTGAAGGTCAATGCCTCTAATATTAAGTTATGTCATACAGAGCTTAAGTTTAATGACTTCAGAAGAGGTTGACAGATTGTGAATAAGAATAGGTTGCTATTCTGTCAATAAAAGTTGCTATCAATGACTAAAATAATGTCACTAGTCACCACTGAATTAAGGTTATGTTCTAATGACTCTCTCCCCATGACAATCAAAACGTCTTCTGGTATAAGATATCACACATATTAATCTAACTCAAGGAGATTGAAAACAATGGATATATTCCCAGTGAATAGCAACCCTCAAGAAATAATTGAAATATTTCCTGGTTGACAGTGTCACGTTCAGCAGGAAGATAATAATTCTACATAGATTTCTCTTTTTCTTTATCATAAAGTCTATTGCTGCATTTTATTAAGTGTGAGTTTATACCATAATTATTACCATTAGTCTTTGAAATAGCACATGCACAGGTCAGCTTTCTTAAACTATTTTGACATTTTTAAGGCCCCTAATCATTTTCCCTCATCTTATTAAACCTATGTCAAATAGCAAGCTATTGTTTTCTGCCTTGCCAGGGCAAATGATGTAATCAGTTGTTTCTAACAGGTCTTAAACATTCTATTAAATAGGTAGTATTTGTGTTAAATCACATAAAAGGTGGCTCATGACTTAAACTTTTCTAGGTTTTCTTTGAATGAGGGGCCCAGGATGGAGTCCAGGTTGAAATAATGCTGAGTTATCTAATTCATAATAATCTCAGAGTAAGGGGAAAAAAGTCTCCTTTTTGGTGAATCAAATCAGGGAAAGAAGGGTCATCTTAAGAAGAATCATCTCCAAGATATTTTCTTAGATAATATTTCTTCTTGGGCATAAAATTATCTAGGGATATGATTTCTGTCCTGGATCCAGGCCAAGGAAATAGGATAAAATGGGAGGAAGTAGAAAGGAAAAGAAGTAAAGGCAGGTAGATTACTTTGATCTACTTTTGTGATTCTCTGTCTTAATAGGCATTCCTTTTGAACAAGAGATTGCAGATGAGAAAAACTGAGATCTACTCTTTCCTTTTTTTGACTTCTTTTATACTTTCACACTGATGACTTGCAAAACACTTCCAGTTTCTGGAAGAGAAGTTTGTAGTAACTTTATCCTTAAATTCTACAGCTTATTTATCCAAACATTTTTTCTCTGAATAAAATTTAATACTGGATGTCATCAAGGTGTATACGGTACTCCATAGTCACTAACAGTCCTCTGAAATAGGCATATTCTATCGTCACTTGTTGCAGAAGACTCTTGAGAGTCCCTTGGACTGCAAGGAGATACAACCAGTCCATTCTAAAGGAGATCAGCTTTGGGTGTTGTTTGGAAGGAATGATGCTAAAGCTGAAACTCCAGTACTTTGGCCACCTCATGTGAAGAGTTGACTCATTGGAAAAGACTCTGATGCTGGGAGGGATTGGGGGCAGGAGGAGAAGGGGACGACAGAGGATGAGATGGCTGGATGGCATCACTGACTCGATGGACGTGAGTCTGGGTGAACTCCAGGAGTTGGTGATGGACAGGGAGGCCTGGTGTTCTGCAATTCATGGGGTTGCAAAGAGTCAGACATGACTGAGCAACTGAACTGAACTGAACTGATCATTGCTTGAGATCTCAGTTACATAGCATATTTTGTGATACTTCCTAAGTTAAATAGTTGAGACAATATAACTTCTTCACACTCTCATGTTACATGTCATCATTTCTTTAATTCATTTTTTGTTATTGTTGAAAAAATGTCTCTTTGTTGCATAATATGGCATCAATTTATAACTCTTTCCACATACTCTTTAGTTTCTGTCTACAAAGTATATGGACAGTCAATAAAGGCAGTCTCAAAAATTCACTTATAAGTTGGTTGTCTAGAAGTTAGAGTAAATTTTACCATATAATCAATGTAACAAATAATAGTTCTCCAGTCAGAATTTACTAATGCAAATTCTATATACCAAGATCAGTGACATAAAAATATATGAGAATGATATAAATGGAGATATCTCCTCTGCCTAGGATGAACACAAATAAAATTTTGAAAACAGGACTGTGATCATGGTAATTTATTCTGTTTTTTGAAGGACTTCATCTTCACCTCTTCAAACCCATTTCCCCACCATGTACACTGTCAATAATATACAGCCAAGGCCTGCCCCAAATCAACCCAATTTTCTTGCCTTACGCTTTTCTCTCTAATTTGAAATCTCCGTCCTCCTCAGTCATAACACTTTGCCATTTTAAGAAGAAAAATCAGGCAAAGGATGAAAGAAGTCAAATTCACTTCAGTTAGACTATGAAGGATGCATAGATATAAACACTTTAAAGAAGATACTCTCATTCTTTTATTTTCTTCTACTTAGGATAGTGCTTAACAAATATTCAAAGTTCAATATGTAGCAATATTTATTTATACTATAATAATCTGTATTAATCTCAAATAATATCTATTGTCTAGTATTTACTACTATCTCATAACTATGTTTTTAGAGACCCCTGCCTTAAACTGACTTTTTATTATTTTTCATATATTTTGTCAATTTTAAAGAAGTTGACTTATTTAAGGGGACCAACATATATTGAGCACCTCATATGCTGTAGGCATATGGGTATGATCACTCACCTAGAGCCAGACATCTTGGAGTGTGAAGTCAAATGAGCCTTAGGAAGCATTACTATGAACAAAGCTAGTGGAGGTGATGGGATTCCAACTTATCTATTTAAAATCCTAAAAGATGGCGCTGTAAGGGTACTGCACTCATTAAGCTAGCAAATTTGGAAAACTCATCAGTGGCCACAGGACTGGAAACTGTCAGTTTTCATTCCATCCCAAAGAAAGGCAATGCCAAAGAATGTTCAAACTACCACACATTGCTCTCATTTCACATGTAAAGTAACACTCAAAATTCTCCAAGCCAGGCTTCAGCAGTATGTGAACCAAGAACTTCTAAATGTTCAAGATGGATTTAAAAAAGGCAGAAGAATCAGAGATCAAATTGCCAACATCTGTTAGATCATAGAAAAAGCAAGAGAATTCACCAAAACCTTTCCATCTGCTTTATTGACTATGCTAAAGCTTTTGACTCGCTCAGTCGTGTCTGACTGTTTGCAACCCCATGAATCACAGCACGCCAGGCCTCCCTGTCCATCACCAACTCCCAGAGTTCACTCAAACTCATGTCCGTCGAGTGGGTGATGCCATCCAGCCATCTCATCCTCTGTCGTCCCCTTCTCCTCCTGCTCCCAATCCCTCCCAGCATCAGGGTCTTTTCCAATGAGTCAACTCTTCAAATGGGGTGGCCAAAGTACTGGAGTTTCAGCTTCAGCATCAGTCCTTCCAAAGAACACCCAGGACTGATCTCATTTAGGATGGATTGTTGGATCTCCTTGCAGTCCAAGGGACTCTCAAGAGTCTTCTCCAACACCACAGTTCAAAAGCATCCATTCTTCAGCGTTCAGCTTTCTTCATAGTCCAACTTTCACATCCATACATGGCCACTGGAAAAACCATAGCCTTGACTAGATGGACCTTTGTTGGCAAAGTAATGACTCTGCTTTTGAATATGCTATCTAGGTTGGTCATAACTTTCCTTCCAAGGAGTAAGCCTCTTTTAATTTCATGGCTGCAATCACCATCTGCAGTGATTTTGGAGCACAAAAAGTAAAGTCTGACACTGTTTTCACTGTTTCCCATCTATCTGCCATGAAGTGATGGGACCAGATGCCATGATCTTCGTTTTCTGAATGCTGAGCTTTAAGCCAACTTTTTCACTCTCCTCTTTCACTTTCATCAACAGGCTTTTGAGTTCCTCTTCACCTTCTGCCATAAGGGTGGTGTCATCTGCATATCTGAGGTTATTGATATTTCTCC
>NW_011495064.1:18388062-18401981 GCF_000754665.1 Bison bison bison | reverse complement strand
ATATTTCTCCTGGCAATCTTGATTCCAGCTTGTGCTTCTTCCAGCCCAGCGTTTCTCATGACGTACTCTGCATAGAAGTTAAATAAGCAGGGTGACAACATACAGCCTTGACATACTCCTTTTCCTATTTAGAACCAGTCTGTTGTTCCATGTCCAGTTCTAACTGTTGCTTCCTGACCTGCATATAGGTTTCTCAAGAGGCAGGTCAGTCTGTCTGGTATTCCTATCACTTGAGATGGGAATACCAAACCACCTGACCTGTTGCTAGAAATCTCTGTGCAGATCAAGAAGCAACAGTTAGAACTGGACATGGAACAACATAAGTGAAGTCGCTCAGTTGTGTCCGACTTGGACTGTAGCCTACCAGCCTCCTCCCTCCATGGGATTCTCCAGGCAAGAGTACTGGAGTGGGTTGCCATTTCCTTCTCCAGGGGATCTTCCTGACCCAGGGATTGAACCCGGGTCTCCCGCACTCCAGGCAGGTGCTTTAACCTCTGAGCCACCAGGGAAGAGCAGAATGGAACAACAGAATGGAACAATGAAACAACATTGGAGAAGACTTTTGAGAGTCCCTTGGACTGCAAGTATATCCAACCAGTCAATCTTAAAGGAAATCAGTCCTGAATATTCATTGGAGGAACTGCTGCTGAAGCTGAAGCTCCAATATTTTGACCACCTGATGAGAAGAGCTTATTCATTAGAAAAGACCCTGATGCTGGGAAAGCTTGAAGGCAGGAGTAGAAGGTGATGACAGGGGATGAGACAATTGGATGGCATGACCGACTCAATGGACATGAGTTTGAGCAATCTTCAGAAGATGTTGAAGGACAAGAAGGCCTGGAGTGCTACAGTCCATGGGGTAGCAAAGAGTCGGACACTATTGAGCAACTGAGCAATAACAGTACTCTAGGCATTTTAGAAGTTTTCTATAAATTTTCCCAAATTAGAATAAAACCTATGGAGTAAATATTATTCTAGTTTTTAGATCAGAAAACTAAGGCTTTGTGAATTTATGGAATTAAGCCAAGAGGGTCACTATTAGATTTAGCATTGAAACCTGCTGCTACTGCTGCTAAGTCGCTTCAGTCATGTCCGACTCTGTGAGACCCCATAGACGGCAGCCCACCAGGCTCCCCCGTCTTTGGGATTCTCCAGGCAAGAACACTGGAGTGGGTTTCCATTTCCTTCTCCAATGCATGAGAGTGAAAAGTGAAAGTGAAGTCGCTCAGTTGTGTTGACTCTCAGTGACCCCATGGCCTGCAGCCTACCAGGCTCCTCCATCCATGGGAGTTTCCAGGCAAGAGTACTGGAGTGGGGTGCCATTGCCTTCTCTAATTGAAACCTAGTTCTGAGTTCAAATTCTATACTCTTTCTGTCAAAATAAACTGAAATAGGAAATGAGTTAAAGGCTAAAATTATGGTAAAAATAGCAAAATGTAAATAAAGATTTCAGAAAATATAGAACAGTGTTGTTCTTGTTTTTTGTGGTGGGACTCTTGGGCATGACAGAGAACGAGATGGTTGGGTGGGTCATCCAACCAATGGACACGGGTTTGAGTGAACTCTGGGAGATGGTGAAGGACAAGGATGCCTGGAGTGCTGCAGTTCATGAGGTCACAGAGTTGGACATGACTTAGCAACTGAACCTCTGCTGCTGCTCCTAAGTCACCTCAGTTGTGTCTGACTCTGTGCGACCCTATGGACAGCAGCCCACCAGGCTCCTCTGTCCACGGGATTGTCCAGGCAAGAATACTGGAGTGGGTTGCCATTTCCTTTTCCAAACTGAACTTCAACAAGACTGAAAAAGAATTTTTTAAATGGATGAACGAATAAATAGTTTTCTAATCATCAAACAGAGAGATTCCTATTTCTTAACTTGAGAAAATAAAACTTTTATTGATATAGTTTTCCTTTTAGTGCACAAATTGGTTTGTAGTTTTATGTCTTTCCATGTACAGCCCTAAAATATTTCATTCCTTTCACTTAGATACTTATAAATGGTAGTTGACACTTCACATATCTGACAAAGCTATTGTGTTTGATAATAATAAAATTTACTAACCAAGTTTTCTATGTTCTATGAATAAAAAATGAAAATTGCTCACAGGCAGTTTCTCTGCAGAGAAGGAATAGTAGAAATTTAAGCAATTTCCTGTGATTTGCATCAAGCCAGGAAGCTAATCTGAATCAGTCATACATTTTTTGTCTTAACAGAATAGAAGAGCTCTTGCCAGAAATTACCCTGATGGTTGACTCTCAAAACACAAGCTGGGATTTGGCTTCCTGGTTTTGAATCATATGCAGGAATTAAATACTTAATTTATCCTCTTCCCAGGAGATCATCTGAATGTGGTAAGTCACCATTACTTTACTATTTGGCTTTTCAGACCAGTTGAAAAGAATTATACCAACATTATTTGATTCCTTTCTGATTTGGCTCTTAAATATCAAGATCTCTCTTATAGGAGAGATCACAAGTTCTAACATGAGTCTGAGCAAACTCCAGGATATTGTGAAGAAGAGGGAAGCCTGGCATGCTGCACTCTGTGGGGTCACAAAGAGTCAGACACAACTTAGCAACTGAACAATGAACAACAATGCTAATTAGAAAATATTTAGAACTGAACAATCTGCAGAACATATTAGGGTCAGTGGCTCATATTAACTCATGTTAAAACACAAGTTTAACCATATAGAGCTTTAGCCATTAGCCCAATCTATCTCTGTGACATTTTGAATCCAGGGGATTAATTTATTACTTCCTTGCATTTTAAATTAAAAAATTCTTTGACTGGATTAACTTTGAGTTAAAGTCTGTATGAGTTAAAGTGTGGCCTTGAAAGAAGTAAAAATGCATTTCATGGTTTAACTTAGGTACAAAGATTGAGTGATATGTCTTTCAGTCTGTCTTTTTTTCACATAATTATTGATTTTGTTAGGTAGGGCTAGATTATGCTGCCAATTATCAGTGGATTCAAATAACAAAGGTGTGATTTTTGCTCAAATTACATAAATGACATAGTCAGCAAATTCAGTCAGAGACCCAATCAAAACAGCATAGGGAGAGAAACATAGAATCTAAATCATACAGTGACTTTTCACCCTCTGCATGGCAGTGAGATACCCTATGTACTCTCCCATTTTGTTGTCCAAAGCAATTCTCATTATCATGCCTATCTCCAAAATCAATTGAGAAGTTCAGCTTATCATGTGCACCGAATGACAGAGCACCAGAAGTGTTTGATGATCAATACCAGTGACTCCCACATGATTCTTTATAGCACACATTTCCTTTTCTCTCCCAGCAGCATAGAGGTTGCAATATCAAATCCTCACACTGAAAAATCTGGGACAGAGTAGACTGAGCTACTTCCTTGCTACAGAGTCTAGACCAAGTTTCTAAAACTCAGTGCCTGTTTCTTCATCTGTAAATGGTGAAAAGCAGTGACTCCTCCATCACAGGCAAATTTCCAGTTT
Source organism: Bison bison bison (assembly GCF_000754665.1). Taxonomy (NCBI): domain Eukaryota; kingdom Metazoa; phylum Chordata; class Mammalia; order Artiodactyla; family Bovidae; genus Bison; species Bison bison. The sequence continues at coordinate 18,398,504 of NW_011495064.1, read as the reverse complement.
TTACAATGAGCTGTTTTTGAGCATTTTTCCTTTTACCTTTATTATTTCTTTACTAGCACTCCACCATCTTAATTTAGCTTTATATCAGATTTTTATATGTGGAGGGCAAGTATACCCTCACATATCTTCAAAATTGCATAGGCAATTTTGTCCTTTGTTTTCTACATGAATTTGTAAAACTTTAAGAAAAGGTATTTAATATTTACACTGAAGTTAAATGTTAGGTAACAATTGACTATTGTATGATATTGAGACTTTCTAGCCACTAACCCTAATATGTTCTGCAGATTGTTCAGTTCTAAATATTTTCTAATTAGCATTGTTGTTCATTGTTCAGTTGCTAAGTTGTGTCTGACTCTTTGTGACCCCACAGAGTGCAGCATGCCAAGCTTCCCTCTTCTTCACAATATCCTGGAGTTTGCTCAGACTCATATCCATTGAGCCAGTGATGCCATCCAACCATCTCATCTGTTGTCCCCTTCTCCTCCTGCCTTCAATCTTTCCCAGCATCAAGGTCTTTCCAAATGAGTCAGCTCTTCTCATTAGGTGGCCAGAGTATTGGAGCTTTAGCATCAGTCCTTCCTGAATATTCAAGATAGATTTCCTTCAGGATAGACTGGTTTGATCACTTTGCTGTCCAAGGGACTCTCAAAAGTCTTTTCTAGCACCACAGTTCAAAAGCATCAATTCTTCGGTGCTCAACTATCTTTATAGTCCGATTCTCACATCCATATGTGACTACTGGAAAAATCACAGCTTTGACTATAAGGACTTTTGTTGACAAAATGATGTCTTTGCTTTTTAATATGCTGTCTAGGTTCGTGATAGCTTTTCTTCCAAGGAGCAAGTGTCTTTTAATTTCATGGTTGCAGTCACAGTCCGCAGTGATTTTCAAGCCCAATAAAATAGAATCTGTCACTGCTTCCATTTTTTAGCCACCTACTTGCCGTGAAGTGATGGGACTGATGCCATGATCTTCGTTTTTTGAATGCTGAGTTTTAACCCAACTTTTTCATTCTCCTCTTTCACTCTTACCAAGAGACTCTCTATTTCCTCTTCACTTTGGTAGCTTCACTTTCTGCCTTTAGAGTGGTATCACCTGCATATCTGAGGTTGTTAATGTTTCTCCTGGCAGTCTTAATTCTAGGTTGTGAGTCAGTCAGTCTGGTATTTTGCATGATGTACTCTGCATATGTTAAATAAGCAGGGTGACAATATACAGTCTTTTTGTACTCCTTTCCCAGTTTTGAACCAGTCTGTTGTTCTACGTATAGTTCTAACTTTTGCTTTTTTGTCCTGCATACAGGTTTCTCAGGAGACAGATAAGGTGCTCTGGTATTCCCACCTCTTTAAGAATTTTCCAAGCTTTGTTGTGATCCACACAGTCCAAGACTTTAGCATAGTCAGTGAACCAGGAGTAGATGTTTTCTTTTTTTATTTCCTTGCTTTTACTATGATTCAGTAGATGCTGGCAGTTTGAAATCTGTTTTTTCTGCTTTTTCTAAACTCAGCTTGTACCCTGGAAGTTCTTGGTTTACGTACTACTGAAGCCTAGCTTGAAGGATTTTGAGCATTTCCTTGCTAGCATGTGAAATGAGCAGTTGTTCAGTAGTTTGAGCGTTCTTTGGTATTGCCTTTCTTTGGGATTGCAATGAAAACTGACTCTTGGAGGGCACAAACAAAACCTTGTGTACAGTAGGACCCAAGGAGAGGAGTAGTGATGTCACAAGAGACTGAGTCAGACCTGCCTGTGAGCATTATTAGGGTTTCCAGAGGAGGAGGAGGAGGCATGGATTGGAAGTTGTGTGCTGTGGGGACAGGGCACTGGCAGAAGCAGTTCCGGGAGGTATGTGCTGACATAAGTCCTTTTTGGAGGTCTCCATCCTGGAGGAGGGCATGGCAACCCACTTCAGCATTCTTGCCTGGAGAATCCCTATGGACAGAGGAGCCTGGCAGGCTATAGTCCATGAAGTCACAAAGACTCAGACACAATTGAGGGACTAAGCATATAGTAGCCCTACCACAGAGCTTGTAAACTCCAGGATTGGGCCACCTTAGGCCAAAGGACTAATAGGGAGGGAACACAGCCTCTCCAATTAGCAGACAATTGGATTAAAGATTTACTGAGCATGGCCTTGCCCACCAGAGCAAGACTCAGTTTTCCCCACAGACAATCTTTCTCTTCAGGAAGCTTGCACAAGCCTCTTACCTTCATCCATCAGAGAGCAGACAGAAGTAAGAACTATAATCTCACCACCTCCAGAAAGAAAACTGCAATCACAGAAAGTTAACCAAAATGATCACATGGATCACAGCCTTGTCTAAGTCAATGAAACTATGAGCCATGCCATGCAGGGACACTCAAGACAGACGGGTCATGGTGGAGAGTTCTGACAAAACATGGTCCCGTGCAGGAGGAGATGGCAAACCACTTCAATATTCTTGCCTTGAGAACCCCATGGTCAGTGTGAATTAGCATTATGATTTCTTAATTCATTTATTATTTAGCAGCATTTCTTTTAAGTTCCCCAAATTGTATTTTATAATTTGTTCTATATTGATTTCTAATTTTGACATGTATTTAAAGAAAATTATACATATGTTACTGATTCTTTGGTATTATTTTCTTTATGTGTCTCTCTTAAACTCTATTTAGATATTTTATTGTTTTGTAATCTGAGAGTCCCTTTCTCTTTAACAGTTAAGTTTATGTACTCTATACTTATTTTGGCTATCGATATATTTGGTACCATTTTTACCACGTTTTGGCCAACAGTTTTCCCCATATTACTGTGTGTATGTGTGTGTGCTTGATTCTCAGTTGTGTCTGACTCTCTGTGGCCCCATGAACTGTAGCTTGCCAGCCTCCTCTGTCCATGGAATTTTCCAAGCAAGAATACTGGAGTGGGTTGTCATTTCCTACTCCAGGGAATCGTCCTGACCCAGTGATTGCACCAGCATCTCCTGGGTCTCCTGCATTGGCAGGTGGATTCTTTACCACTAGTACAAACTGAGAAGCCCACATTACTATGGAGACATATAAAGATCTAATATAGTCATTTTAACCTCAGTTAATAAATTGTTGTTTGTTTCTCTATTAGAAAATGTTTCACCTTTTTTGTCATTGTAGACAGTATTGAGGATGCTCGTATACATCTCTTTGTTTACATATATGAGAGAAATTTTGGATAGACACTGAAAACTACTGGTCTCAAATTTTACATCTTCAACTTTAGTAGCAATTGCTAAGCTGCTGCCAAAAGTAGTTGTACAAATTAAAAACCCATCATCAATTATTATGTTAATTTATCTCAAGTTAATAAATTATCTCCTTATTACTAAAATGGATCCAAGTAAAAGTACTGAAATTCACACTACAAATTAAAGCTTGAATGGTAATAATACTGGGATATCAGAGTACTCCAAAAAGGGTTCCTTTTCCCTCAAATGTTTTAAAAGTACTCTGATTCTTTAGTACCTGGAGATTTCTTAATTACTCTTTGTTTGCCAAAATGTTCACTTTCCAGTGAAATAGCTCTGTCCAGTATTTGTCATTTTTTATTGGTATCCCTTGTCTAGCTTCTGCCACTGATGATCTTCTCTACCCCTGTGATTTTTGTGATAGGCCATTTAGTCCAGCTTTCCCCTTGCTGCTGGCCTAAATTATGACGAGTCCTTCCTGCTTCATCTTCTCCAGTATTATCAACCTTTGGCTATCATTATCTTTCTGATATCTTAAACACAATCTTAAAATAAACCAGTGGTGTAATGTAGTATTAAAATCACTTGTGTACTCTTACTAGATTGCATTAATAGAAGTTTAGAGAGTAGAACATAATACTATTAAACTTGTGTTGCATACCATTCAAACCACATGAATTAGTATTGTGTTGAATTCTGGGTGACAGATTTTAAAAGAGGAATTGAAAAATAAGAGACAGTACAGTGAAGGACATCCAGAATGGTGAGCTGATGGAAGTGCATGAAGCATAGTGGGAGAAAAAATGAAAGAGAAGGAGAGAAAGTGAGAGAGAGAGAAAAAAAGAAAAAAAAAAAATAAGAGGAAGAAGCCTAGAAAGTTTCTCCCCAGAGAAAAGAGGTCTTAGTGAAGACACATGACAGCTGTCTTCAAATATCTAAAGCTCTGTCAAGGGACAGAGAAAGAGCATAAAGTTATTCTTTGTCACTGTTGAAAGCAGAATCAGGATTAATATGTGACTTAGAAAGACATGGCTCCCAGTCCACTTAAAGAAGATACTGGTCACTGTCACGTTCATCTAGCGAAAGAACTATCTGCCTTGAGACATAGTAAATCTCTCGAGTTCTGTATGTTGCAATATATAGTAGATCACTAGAGGGAGCAGGATTTTTCACCATCTTTGAATCAAATACCCTACACATGGAGAAAAAATATATATATTTTAATATGTGCATTTGTGTGTAAACATATAGTCCTTATATGTATTATCATATAAAATAACATTGAAATAAATATTTTATATATGTAATGTATTTTCAAATGCTTTGACTAGTGAAAGGGAAAGTTGCTCAGTCGTGTCTGACTCTTTGTGTCTGACTCTTTGTGACCCCATGGTCTATATAGTCCATGGAATTCTCCAGGCCAAAATACTTGAGTGGTTAGCCTTTCCCTTCTCCAGGAGATCTTCCCAGCCCCAGGGATTGAATACAGGTCTCCCACTTTGTGGGCAGATTCTTTAACAGCTGAGCCACAAGGGAGACCCACTTTGACTAGAGCATTTATTATAAATATTATTTAAAATTCTTCCCCAAATTCAATGCTTTATATTTATATTACTTATTTATAATTTTAAGTCACAAAATTGTACGTTCAGAAGTACAATTAATTGCATTCTAATGCTAGATTCACTTTCACTTTTCACTTTCATGCATTGGAGAAGAAAATGGCAACCCACTCCAGTGTTCTTGCCTGGAGAATCCCAGGGACGGGGGAGCCTGGTGGGCTTCCATCTGTGGGGTCTCACAGAGTTGGATACGACTGAAGTGACTTAGCAGCAGCTAGATCATGAACTCCTTATTGCCAAATTCAGACTTAAATTGAAGAAAGTAGGGAAAACCACTAGACCATTCAGGTATGACCTAAATCAAATACCTTATGATTATACAGTAGAAGTGAGAAATAGATTTAAGGGACTAGATCTGATAGACAGAGTGCCTGATGAACTATGGACTGAGGTTCATGACATTGTACAGGAGACAGGGATCAAGACCATCCCCATGAAAAAGAAATGCAAAAAAGTAAAATGGCTGTCTGAGGAGGCCTTACAAATAGCTGTGAAAAGAAGAGAAGTGAAAAGCAAAGGAGAAAAGGAAAGATATAAGCATCTGAATACAGAGTTCCAAAGAATAGAAAGAGAGCTAAGAAAGCCTTTCTCAGCTATCAATGCAAAGAAATAGAGAAAAACAACAGAATGGGAAAGACTAGAGATCTCTTCAAGAAAATTAGAGACACAAAGGGAACATTTCATGCAAAGATGGGCTCAGTAGAGGACAGAAATGGTATGGACCTAACAGAAACAGAAGATATTAAGAAGAGGTGGCAAGAATACACAGAAGAACTGTACAAAAAAAATTCTTCACGACCCAGATAATCACAATGATGTGATCACTGACCTAGAGTCAGACATCCTGGAATGTGAAGTCAAGTGGGCCTAAGAAAGAATCACTACGAACAAAGCTAGTGGAGGTGATGGAATTCCAGCTGAGGTATGTCAAATCCTGGAAGATGATGCTATGAAAGTGCTGCACTCAATATGCCAGCAAATTTGGAAAACTCAGCAGTGGCCACAGGACTGGAAAAGGTCAGTTTTCATTCCAATCCCAAAGAAAGGCAATGCCAAAGAATGCTCAAACTACCGCACAATTGCACTCATCTCACACACTAGTAAAGTAATGCTCAAAATTCTTCAAGCCAGCCTTCAGCATTACGTGAACCATGAACTTCCAGATGTTCAAGCTGGTTTTAGAAAAGGCAAAGGAATCAGTTCTAATGAGGTGAATGAAACTGGAGCCTATTATACAGAGTGAAGTAAGCCAGAAGGAAAAACATAAATACAGTATACTAACGCATATATATGGAATTTAGAAAGATGGTAACAATAACCCTGTGTACGAGACAGCAAAAGAGACACTGATATATAGAACAGTCTTATGGACTCTGTGGGAGAGGGAGAGGGTGGGAAGATTTGGGAGAATGACATTGAAACATGTAAAATATCATGTAAGAAACGAGTTGCCAGTCCAGGTTCGATGCACGATACTGGATGCTTGGGGCTGGTGCACTGGGATGACCCAGAGGGATGGTATGGGGAAGGAGGAGGGAGGAGGTTCAGGATGGGGAACACATGTTTGCCTGTGGCGGATTCATTTTGATATTTGGCAAAACTAATACAATTATGTAAAATTTAAAAATAAAATAAAATTTAAAAAAAAAGAAAAGGCAAAGGAACCAGAGATCAAATTGCTAACATCCGTTGGATCATCAAAAAAGCAAGCGAGTTCCAGAAAAACACCTATTTCTGCTTTAATGACTATGCCAAAGCCTTTAACTGTGTGGATCACAATTAACTGCGGAAAATTCTGAAAGAGATGGGAATACCAGACCACCTGACCTGCCTCTTGAGAAATCGGTATGTAGGTAAGGAAGCAGAAGTTAGAACTTGACATGGAACAGACTGGTTCCAAATAGGAAAAGGAGTACATCAAGGCTGTATATTGTCACCCTGCTTATTTAACTTATATGCAGAGTACATCATGAGAAACGCTGGGCTGGAGGAAGCACAAGCTGGAATCAAGATTGCCGGGAGAAATATCAATACCCTCAGATATGCAGATGACACCACCCTTATGGCAGAAAGTGAAGAGAAACTAAAAAGCCTTTTGATGAAAGTGAAAGAGGAGAGTGAAAAAGTTGGCTTCAAGCTCAACATTTGGAAAACTAAGATCATGGCATCTGGCCCCATCACTTCATGGGAATTAGATGGGGAAACAGTGGAAACAATGTCAGACTTTATTTTGGGGGGCTCCAAAATCACTGCAGATAGTGATTGCAGCCATGAAATTAAAAGAGGCTTACTCCTTGGAAGGAAACTTATGACCAACCTAGACAGCATATTCAAAAGCAGAGACATTACTTTGCCACCAAAGGTCCATCTAATCAAGGCCATGTATGGATGTGAGAGTTGGACTGTGAAGAAAGCTGAGCACCGAAGAATTGATGCTTTTGAACTGTGGTGTTGGAGAAGACTCTTGAGAGTTCCTTGGACTGCAAGGAGATCGAACCAGTCCACTCTAAAGGAGATCAATCCTGGATGGTCTTTGGAAGGAATGATCCTGAAGCTAAAACTCCAATACTTTGGCCACCTCATTTGAAGAGTTGACTCATTGGAAAAGCCTCTGATGCTGGGAGGGATTGGAAGCAGGAGGAGAAGGGGATGACAGGGGATGAGATGGCTGGATGGCATCACCATCTCGATGGACATGAGTTTGAGTGAACTCCGGGAGTTGGTGATGGACAAGGAGGCCTGGCCTGCTGCAATTCATGGGGTCGCAAAAAGTTGGACACGACTGAGCGACTGAACTGAACTGAATGCTAGAATGCAAAAATGACATTCAATAAAATTCAAAGTAAGATAAAAAATTCACAACCTTTGGCACATAATATTGATGATTGCAAGAAAAAGACCTATAAACTTCATGAATTAAAATGTCTTGAGAAATTCTACAGTGCAGCTGATGAGGACATACCTAGTGAGTCTTTAGAATGAGAACATTGCGTGTCATCATCCACTAAACTTGATTACATTTCAAATATAAATATTCCCATTGAATAAGAGAACAAAGTTCCCTGTGGAGTTCTAAAACTTTTGTCATTGATAAAATTTTCATAAATTATTAACAAAAATGCTTGTGGTATGTCCATTCATTGATATTTGAAACCTGCTAAAATGTGTTTTATTCCTTCCAAACACTATGCTTTCTTTTCTACAAAACCTCAGGTTTATTTGTGCATCCATGCACAGTCGCTGTGTCATGTCCAACTGTTTGTGACCCTAGGGACTGTAGTCCACGAGGCTCCTCTGCCCATGGGATTTTCTAGGCAAGAATACAGGGATTGGTTGCCATTTCCTTCTCCAGGGGATCTTTCTGTCCCAGGATCTAACATGTGTCTCCTATGTCTCCTTCTTTGGCAGTGGATTCTTTACCAATGATCCACCTTTGTCTTTCAACCTCAACTTTTTTTTTTTTTTTGTAGGTGGATCTCAGGGGAAAAAATACAATAAAAAATAGACACTCAATTTAATAAAATTGTATCAATAACAAGTTATATCTTATCACACTTATTATAATCACAACACATCAAAGTAAGAACAACTCTCTAGGCTGCCAAGTATTGCAGACAACATTTCCATAAGACTTTTCCATAGATGGACAAAATTTAATGAAGGTTATATTGTGTGATATAAAAAAGATGATAAATTTATACAAAAAATAACATTTTCTAAGAAAATACAATAAAAGATTTATCTTGAATTTTAATAAAATGAACACATAACCATTGTTACTCTACTCATTTATTAATACTGATTATTTGGAATCTATTCTGATAGATAATCAGTTTTTAAATCAGGGATGAAGATGAGGATCTTACTATCAAAAGAAGCTCTTACTGTTGAGTATTGGCACAGATAGAGGTCAGATTCTTACAAGTCTTCTTAAGTCATTGTGTAAGTTGTATTTAAATGTCAATCCACTCCAGTATTCTTGCCTGGAAAATTCCATGGGCCAAGGAGCCTAGTGGCCTACAGCCCACTAGGTCACAAGGAGTCAGACACAACTGAGCAACTGAACACACACACGTTATATTGACAGGACAAGAAGTAGTACTGAATCCCTATCATAAGAGACAAATAATAATTGCTCTTTTCTTTGCTACAAATATAAAAACTGGATTTGTCTTGAGTTCTCACAAATTTTCAAGGTATATAGATTAAAATTAATAAAAGTATACACATCCTGGTGCTGCTAAGTCACTTCAGTCGTGTCCAACTCTGTGTGACTCCATAGATGGCAGCCCACCAGGCTCCCCCGCCCCTGAGATTCTCCAGGCAAGAACACTGGAGTGGGTTGCCATTTCCTTCTCCCATCCATGAGGGTGAAAAGTGAAGGTGAAGTCGTTCAGTCATATCTGACTCTTCGCGACCCCATGGACTGCAGCCTACCAGGCTTCTCCATCCATGGGATTTCCAGGCAGGAGTACTGGAGTGGGGTGCCATTGCCTTCTCTGATACAAATCCTACCTAGTAATTAACATGTTTAAAAATCTGAGAAAATAATGGAATGAAGGTTATCATGGGATGATTCAAATTTAGTAGAGAATCCTTAAAGTTAGAGCCTTAACATTACCTAAAATGATAAAAAAGGGAGCTGAAATATGACTTATCCTGAAGAATATAAAGGCAGACATTATAAAGAGAAAACCTGGCACTAAGAGAAGAGCTCGTTGTAACTCTGAAATGCCTTATTATCATTACTGTTTAAAAATGCCCCAACACAGCTGTGTGCTGAATGGCCCCAAGTAGTAGATATGCTCTTCCTCATAGACCCAACTTTATATCTATGTATCTATCAATGTAGCCTGCAATTGCATTAGTTTTTCAAGGAGCTACAAGAAAAATCACAGTCAAGTAAGAAATTAAAGAGAAATCATGGTCAGGTAAGAAGGAAGAAAACAGAGAAAGAGAGAGGCAATGTTTACACCTATGTTGATTTGCACACACGTGTACTACTTTCATGGGAAAACATAGAGAATAGGTCTATTCTAAAGCAGCCTTTTTGTTCTCCTCTCCCCAAATGGCTATGAAAACCTGGGTTCGTGTGTCAGTAAAATTAGCCAGTGCAGTGTCTGTGTGGGTGGTTAATTATTAAAACTTGTCCTGTTCTATTCATCTGCTGGTGGACATCTAGGTTGCTTCCACATCCTGGCTATTATAAACAGTGCTGCGATGAACATTGGCATACATGTGTCTCTCTCAATTCTGGTTTCCTCAGTGTGTATGCCCAGCAGTGGGATTGCTGGATCATAAGGCAGTTCTATTTCCAGTTTTTTAAGGAATCTCCACACTGTTCTCCATAGTGGCTGTACTAGTTTGCATCAGCAGATGAATGGATAAGAAAGCTATGGTACATATACACAATGGAGTATTACTCAGCCATTAAAAAGAATACATTTGAATCAGTTCTAATGAGGTGGATGGAACTGGAGCCTATTATACAGAGTGAAGTAAGTCAGAAAGAAAAACACCAATACAGTATACTAATGCATATATATGGAATTTAGAAAGATGGTAACAATAACCCTGTATACGAGACAGCAAAAGAGACACTGATGTATAGAACAGTCT
>NW_011495064.1:18386106-18387715 GCF_000754665.1 Bison bison bison | reverse complement strand
TTAAAAAAAAAAAAAAAAAAAAAACTTGTCCTTTTCTACGCTCAATGCTGAATTCATGTGACAATTTTCAGATGGGGAAAAAGAGACAGAAAAAAGAAAAGGAGTGTCAAGTGCTTATTTGAAAAGGTCTTTGTCTTTCAGTTGCATATAGTCTATTTATTTTCATTGATGTTTTGCCATTAGTGGCCTTGTGAAAATCCTACCAACTGGAATAGAGGTGTTCCACCCATGAACCTTCCAGAGCTAATAACTGAGTGACTTCAAATAAAAAAGGCATCTCTACCCTTTCAACATTATCCATTTAAGCTTAAGAATAAGCTACTCAGAGCATAGAAAAACTTATATGCATTTATTGGAGTATCAGGGATACAGCTATTGTGAGGCTACATGATAAAAAAAGGAAATAGAAAACAGCAAGGCATTCTGGAGCGTATTAATGATGACATAGTTACGATACTCATAACGTGTCCTCAAAGTCAGCAGTACTCTGGCATTTATTATGAGTGCCCAAAGTCCTTTATGAGGGCCACCTATTTGTTATTTTTTGCTAATCTAAATCAATGGTTGTCAGCCAAATATCTGGCAATATCTGGAGACATTTTTGGTTGTCACACTGCCAGTAAGAGAGTTGACTCTTACTGGGATCTCTTAGGAGAGTCGAGGGAAGTTGCTAAGTATTCTAAAATGCATAGGTTAACCCCTAAAACATAAAAAAAAAATCTGTACCCAAAGTTCAATAGTCCCATGTTTTAGAAAGGCTGGCCTAAATACAAATTCTTATTTCCTTCTTTGTCTCTTCTGCAAATGTATATGCCTACAGAAACCAATGATAAGGCTGCAAACCATTTTCTGAGAAAGATTATTATTAAGAATTATGTCACCATTTATGAACTATCACTGCCCTAGTCAAAGTCATTTAGAGTATTACTCCATCACATAAAGGGCATTATCACAATTAGATTTCCAATACCTTGAGAACAAACATGATGGAACATGTACCCAAACTGAACTTGACTGAGAATTTCTTAATTATTTCAGTAACTCACTAAATTCGTTTGAATTATCTTGGGGTGATCTGCTACTCTTGTGTATATTTTACATATTTGCTTGTAATTTGCATATATTGTATTATTTTGTTTTTTGTTTTTTTTTAATTTTATTTTATTTTTAAACTTTACAATATTGTAATAGTTTTGCCAAATATCGAAATGAACCCACCACTGGTATACATGTATTCCCCATTCTGAACCCTCCTCCCTCCTCTCTCCCCATAACATCCTTCTGGGTCGTCCCAGTGCACCAGCCCCAAGCATCCAGTATCGTGCATTGAACCTGGACTGGTGACTCGTTTCATACATGATATTATACATGTTTCAATGCCATTCTCCCAAATCTTCCCACCCTCTCCCTCTCCCACAGAGTCCATAAGACTGATCTATACATCACTGTGTCTTTTGCTGTCTCATATACAGGGTTATTGTTACCATCTTTCTAAATTCCATATATATGCGTTAGTATACTGTATTGGTGTTTTTTCTTTCTGGCTTACTTCACTCTGTATAATAGGCTCCAGTTTCATCCACCTCATTAGAACTGATTCAAATGTATT
>NW_011495064.1:18379984-18386006 GCF_000754665.1 Bison bison bison | reverse complement strand
CTGCTGATGGACATCTAGGTTGCTTCCATGTCCTGGCTATTATAAACAGTGCTGCGATGAACATTGGGGTACACGTGTCTCTTTCCCTTCTGGTTTCCTCAGTGTGTATGCCCAGCAGTGGGATTGCTGGATCACAAGGCAGTTCTCTTTCCAGTTTTTTAAGGAATCTCCACACTGTTCTCCATAGTGGCTGTACTAGTTTGCATTCCCACCAACAGTGTAAGAGAGTTCCCTTTTCTCCACACCCTCTCCAGCATTTATTGCTTGTAGACTTTGAATCACAGCTATTCTGACTGGCGTGAAATGGTACCTCAGAGTGGTTTTGATTTGCATTTCTCTGATAATGAGTAATGTTGAGCATCTTTTCATGTGTTTGTTAGCCATCTGTATGTCTTCTTTGGAGAAATGTCTATTTAGTTCTTTGGCCCATTTTTTGATTGGGTCATTTATTTTTCTGGAGTTGAGCTATAGGAATTGCCTGTATATTTTTGAGATTAGTTGTTTGTCAGTTGCTTCATCTGCTATTATTTTCTCCCATTCTGAAGGCTGCCTTTTCACCTTGGTAATAGTTTCCTTTGTTGTGCAGAAGCTTTAAAGTTTAATTAGGTCCCATTTGTTTATTTTTGCTTTTATTTCCAATATTCTGGGAGGTGGGTCATAGAGGATCCTGCTGTGATGTATGTCAGAGAGTGTTTTGCCTATGTTCTCCTCTGGGAGTTTTATAGTTTCTGGCCTTACATTTAGATATTTAATCCATTTTGAGTTTATTTTTGTGTATGGTGTTAGAAAGTGTTCTAGTTTCATTCTTTTACAAGTGGGTGACCAGTTTTCCCAGCACCACTTGTTAAAGAGATTGTCTTTTCTCCATTGTATATTCTTGTCTCCTTTGTCAAAGATAAGGTGTCCATATGTGTGTGGATTTATCTCTGGGCTTTCTATTTTGTTCCATTGATCTATATTTCTGTCTTTGTGCCAGTACCATACTGTCTTGATAACTGTGGCTTTGTAATAGAGCCTGAAGTCAGGTAGGTTGATTCCTCCAGTTCCATTCTTCTTTCTCAAGATATCTTTGGCTATTCGAGGTTTTTTGTATTTCCATACAAATTGTGAAATTATTTGTTCTAGCTCTGTGAAGAATACCGTTGGTAGCTTGATAGGGATTGCATTGAATCTATATATTGCTTTGGGTAGTATACTCATTTTCACTATATTGATTCTTCCACCATGAACATGGTATATTTCTCCATCTATTAGTGTCCTCTTTGATTTCTTTCACCAGTGTTTTATAGTTTTCTATATATAGGTCTTTGGTTTCTTTAGGTGGATATATTCCTAAGTATTTTATTCTTTCCATTGCAATGGTGAATGGAATTGTTTCCTTAATTTCTCTTTCTGTTTTCTCATTATTAGTGTATAGGAATGCAAGGGATTTCTGTGTGTTGATTTTATATCCTGCAACTTTGCTATAATCATTGATTAGTTCTAGTAATTTTCTGGTGGAGTCTTTAGGGTTTTCTATGTAGAGGATCATGTCATCTGCAAACAGTGAGAGTTTTACTTCTTCTTTTACAATTTGGATTCCTTTCATTTCTTTTTCTGCTCTGATTGCTGTGGCCAAAACTTTCAAAACTATGTTGAATAGTAATGGTGAAAGTGGGCATCCTTGTCTTGTTCCAGACTTCGGAGGAAATGCTTTCAATTTTTCACCATTGAGGATAATGTTTGCTGTGGGTTTGTCATATATAGCTTTTATTATGTTGAGGTATGTTCCTTCTATTCCTGCTTTCTGGAGAGCTTTTATCATAAATGGATGTTGAATTTTGTCAAAGGCTTTCTCTGCATCTATTGAGATAATCATATGGTTTTTATTTTTCAATTTGTTAATGTGGTGTATTACATTGATTGATTTGCAGATATTGAAGAATCCTTGCATCCCTGGGATAAAGCCCACTTGGTCATGGTGTATGATCTTTTTAATGTGTTGTTGGATTCTGATTGCTAGAATTTTGTTAAGGATTTTTGCATCGATGTTCATCAGTGATATTGGCCTGTAGTTTTCGTTTTTTGTGGCATCTTTGTCAGGTTTTGGTATTAGGGTGATGGTGGTCTCACAGAATGAGTTTGGAAGGTTACCTTCCTCTGCAATTTTCTGGAAGAGTTTGAACAGGATAGGTGTTAGCTCTTCTCTAATTTTTGGTAGAATTCAGCTGTGAAGCCATCTGGACCTGGGCTTTTGTTTGCTGGAAGATTTTTGATTACAGTTTCAATTTCCGTGTTTGTGATGGGTCTGTTAAGATTTTCTATTTCTTCCTGGTCCAGTTTTGGCAAGTTGTACTTTTTTAAGAATTTGTCCATTTCTTCCACGTTGTCCATTTTATTGGCATATAATTGTTGATAGTAGTCTCTTATGATCCTTTGTATTTCTGTGTTGTCTGTTGTGATCTCTCCATTTTCATTTCTAATTTTATTGATTTGATTTTCTCCCTTTGTTTCTTGATGAGTCTGGCTAATGGTTTGTCAATTTTATTTATCCTTTCAAAGAACCAGCTTTTGGCTTTGTTGATTTTTGCTATGGTCCCTTTTGTTTCTTTTGCATTTATTTCTGCACTAATTTTTAAGATTTCTTTCCTTCTACTAACCCTGGGGTTCTTCATTTCTTCCTTTTCTAGTTGCTTTAGGTGTAGAGTTAGGTTATTTATTTGACTTTTTTTCTTGTTTCTTGAGGTATGCCTGTATTGCTATGAACTTTCCCCTTAGGACTGCTTTTCCAGTGTCCCACAGGTTTTGGGTTGTTGTGTTTTCATTTTCATTCTTTTCTATGCAAATTTTGATTTCTTTTTTGATTTCATCTGTGATTTGTTGGTTATTCAGCAGCGTGTTGTTCAGCCTCCATAAGTTGGAATTTTTAATAGTCTTTCTCCTGTAATTGAGATCTAGTCTTACTGCATTGTGGTCAGAAAAGATGCTTGGAATGATTTCTATGTTATTGAATTTACCAAGGATAGATTTATGGCCCAGGATGTGATCTATCCTGGAGAAGGTTCCATGTGCGCCTGAGAAAAAAGTGAAATTCATTGTTTTGGGATGAAATGTCCTATAGATATCAATTAGGTCTAACTGGTCTATTGTATCGTTTAAAGTTTGTGTTTCCTTGTTAATTTTCTGTTAGTTGATCTATCCATAGGTGTGAGTGGGGTATTAAAGTCTCCCACTATTATTGTGTTATTGTTAATTTCTCCTTTCATACATGTTAGCATTTGTCTTACATATTGCTGTGCTCCCGTGTTGGGTGCATATATATTTATAATTGTTATATCTTCTTCTTGGATTGGTCCTTTGATCATTATGATCATTATTCTTTGCCTCTTTTCACAGCCTTTGTTTTAAAGTCTATTTTATCTGATATGAGTATTGCCACTCTGCTTTCTTTTGGTCCCTACTTGCATGGAAAATCTTTTTCCAGCCCTTCACTTTCAGTCTGTATGTGTCCCCTGTTTTGAGGTGGGTCTCTTGTAGACAACATATGTAGGGGTCTTGTTTTTGTATCCATTCAGCCAGTCTTTGTCTTTTGGTTGGGGCATTCAACCCATTTACGTTTAAGATAATTAGTGATAAGTATGATCCCATTGCCATTTACTTTATTGTTTTGGGTTCAAATTTATACACCATTTTTTGTTTCCTGTCTAGAGAATATCCTTTAGTTGGAGAGCTGGTTTGGTGGTGCTGAATTCTCTCAGCTTTTGCTTGTCTGAAAAGCTTTTGATTTCCCCTTCATATTTGAATGAGATCCTTGCTGGGTACAATAATCTGGGCTGTAGGTTATTTTCTTTCATCATTTTAAGTATGTCTTGCCATTCCCTCCTGACTTGAAGAGTTTCTATTGAAAGATCAGCTGTTATCCTTATGGGAATTCCCTTGTGTGTTATTTGTTGTTTTTCCCTTGCTGCTTTTAATATTTGTTCTTTGTGTTTGATCTTTGTAAATTTGATTAGTATGTGTCTTGGGGTGTTTCTCCTTGGGTTTATCCTGTTTGGGAATGTCTGGGTTTCTTGGACTTGGATGATTATTTCCTTCCCCATTTTTGGGAAGTTTTCAACTATTATCTCCTCAAGTATTTTCTCATGGTCTTTCTTTTTGTCTTCTTCTTCTGGGACCCCTATGATTCAAATGTTGTAGCGTTTAACATTGTCCTGGAGGTCCCTGAGATTGTCCTCATTTCTTTTAAAGTTTTCTTTTATCCTCTCTGATTCATTTATTTCTACCATTCTATCTTCTAATTCACTAATCCTATCTTCTGCCTCTGTTATTCTACTATTTGTTGCCTCCAGAGTGTTTTTAACGTCATTTATTGCATTATTCATTATATATTGACTCTTTTTTATTTCTTCTAGGTCCTTGTTAAACCTTTCTTGCATCTTCTCAATCCTTGTCTCCAGGCTATTTATCTGTGATTCCATTTTAATTTCAAGATTTTGGATCAATTTCACTTTCATTATTCAGAATTCTTTATCAGGTAGATTCCCTATCTCTTCCTCTTTTGTTTGATTTGGTGGGCATTTATCCTGTTCCTTTACCTGCTGGGTATTCCTCTGTCTCTTCTTGTTTAAATTGCTGAGTTTGGGGTGTCCTTTCTGCATTCTGGAAGTTTTTGGAGTTCTCTTTATTGTGGTGTTTCCTCGCTGTGTGTGGGTTTGTACAGGTGGCTTGTCAAGGTTTCTTGGTTAGGGAAGCTTGTGTCGGTGTTCTGGTGGGTGGAGTAGTATTTCTTCTCTCTGGAGTGCAATGAAGTGTCTAGTAATGAGTTATGAGATGTCTATGGTTTTGGGGTGACTTTAGGCAGCCTGTATCTTGGAGCTCAGGGCTGTGTTCCTTTGTTGCTGGAGAATTTGCTTGGTATGTCTTGCCCTGGAACTTGTTGGCCCTTGTGTAGTACTTGGTTTCAGTGTAGGTATGGAGGCGTTTGATGAGCTCCTGTCAATTAATGTTCCTTGGAGTCAGGAGTTCCCTGGAGTCAGGGTTTGGACTTAAGCCTCCTGCTTCCAGTTATCGGTCTTATTTTTTCAGTAGTTTCAAAACTTCTCCTTCTATACAGCACCATTGATAAAACATCTACGTTAAAGATGGAAAGTTTCTCTACCGTGATGGTCACCCAGAGAGGTTCACAGTATTACATGGAGAAGAGAAGAGGGAGGAGGGAGTTAGAGGTGACCCGAGTGAGATGAGGTGGAATCAATAGAGGAGAGAGTGGGCTAGCCAGTAATCACTTCCTTATGTGCACTCCACAACTGGGCTACTCATAGATGTTCACAGAGTTATACAGAGAAGAGAAGAAGGAGGAAGGAGACAGGTGGCCAGGAGGATAAAAGGGGGGAATTAAAAGGAGGGAAACAGATCCAGCCAGTAATCAGTTCCCTAAGTGTTCTCCACTGTCTGGAGCACACAGAAATTTACAGAGTTGGGTAGAGTAGAGAGGGGTTAGGGAGGAGACACAGGCAACCTGGTGGAGAAAAAGGAGAGTCCAAAGTGAGAAAGAGCAGTCAAGCCAGTAATCTCGCTCCCTAGTGAAAAATGGGTACTGAAGATTGGGTTCTTAAAGGTACAAAATTGGTAACAAATACATAAAAGCAAAAATTAAAAATCTAGAGTAGAGTTTGGAATTTCAAAAATACAATGTTAAAGGAAAGAAGGAGGAAAAGAAAGAGAGAAAAAGCAAACAAACAAAAACAAACAAGGTCACGAAAATTATAAAGAAAATATAGGTATAAAATTGATAACTAATACCAAAAAGCAAAAGTTAAAAATCTAGAGTAGAGTTTGGAATTTCAAAAATACAATGTTAAAAAAAAGAAGAAAAAGAAAGAGAGAAAAAAACAAACAAACAAAAAACAAAAACATACAAAGTCACAAAAATTAGAAAGAACATACAGGTACAAAATTGATAACAAATACCAAAAAGCATAAATTAAAAATCTAGAGTAGAGTTTGGAATTTCAGATATACAATGTTATATAAAAGAAGAAGA
>NW_011495064.1:18378847-18379745 GCF_000754665.1 Bison bison bison | reverse complement strand
CAGTACCTCAGCCACACTGGGTCTGCCCCTGCTCACGGCGCTTGTAGCCTCCCTGCCCACACTGCTCAGGCTCTAGGTTGCTCCGCCGGGAACCATCCGTGGCTGGCCCTGGGCTGCCTGCACCTCCCAGGTCCAAGCTGCTCAGGTTCAGGCACTCAGGTAGTCCTCAGAGGCCCAGACTTGGTTGGGCCTGCATTTTGTGCCCTTCCCAGGTCCGAGCAGCTCAGGTGATGAGGTGTTTGGCGCATGCAATTGCTGTGACTTATCACCTCCCCGCCACTCGGTTATCTAGGTGTACAACCAGGGCACCTTCTCAGGCAGATGTTGACTGTCCAGACCCCCAAGAAGTTTTAGTTAGCAAAGAAGCCTGCTTATAGTTTTATAGATAATGTCTCCCTGGGGCTGCGATTGCCCCCTTCCAGCTCTGGCTGCCTGTCCCCAGAGGGGGATGGTCTGCAGCCGGCTATCTCTATTCAGTCCTTTGTTCCGTGCGCAGGCCTGGTGGTGTCTTAGGTTAGGGCTGGATTTTTGCGTGGTAGATATCCCACAGTCTGGTTTGCTAGCCCAAATTATTTCGCTCAGGTAGCACTCAGGGTATTCAGGTCAGATCCTTACTCTAAGCGATGCAGCCCACGCTGCGCCTCCCTGCCCAGCCCCCACTTGCTAGTGGCATGTGCAGGCATCTGCGCTGCTTCTTCCCTGGGGGAGTTACTGTAGGGCTCGCAATCTGCGGGTTTTAATTGTTTATTTATTTTTCCCCCCTTTATGTTGCCCTCTGTGCTTCCAAGGCTCGGCACAGATTTGGCAGTGAGAAGGTTTCCTGGTGTTTGGAAACTTCTCTCTTTTTAAGACTCCCTTCCCGGGATGGAACTCCGTCCCTCCCTCTTTTGTCTCTTTT
>NW_011495064.1:18378318-18378747 GCF_000754665.1 Bison bison bison | reverse complement strand
GTTTGCTTTTCAAAAAAAATAGGGTCTTTTTTTTTTAAGTAATAGGTTATAAAAGTGAAAATTAAAGGAAAAATAGAGGACTTAAAATTTTTTTAAATATTAAAAAAAAAGAAAGAAAGAATGATCGTAAAAATAGTAAAAATATATCTAGGACTTTCTCTAGTTTTGTTGTGAGTATTGTGGTTTCAGTTCATTTTTGGCTAGTTCCTTGGTCCGACTTACATTTCTCAAGATCTATAGGCCTCTTCCTATGTAGTCGGTAGTAACCACAGGGTTTTAATCTATTGCCTGTAGCTTCCAAGGCGGTTCCCTCTGTTATAGCTTCTGTTTGGTGGTCTCTTCAGTGTCTGGTTTCTACCCTGACACAAAGGGGATGGTGGAGGACACTTTTTTTTTTTTTTGGCTCACTTGTTCAGTCGTGCTGTGGGG
>NW_011495064.1:18372043-18378218 GCF_000754665.1 Bison bison bison | reverse complement strand
GTTTTAATTGTTTATTTATTTTTCCCCCCTTTATGTTGCCCTCTGTGCTTCCAAGGCTCGGCACAGATTTGGCAGTGAGAAGGTTTCCTGGTGTTTGGAAACTTCTCTCTTTTTAAGACTCCCTTCCCGGGATGGAACTCCGTCCCTCCCTCTTTTGTCTCTTTTTTTGTCTTTTATATTTTTTCCTACCTCCTTTCAAAGACTTGGGTTGCTTTTCTGGGTGCCTGATGTCCTCTGCTGGCATTCAGAAGTTGTTTTGTGGAATTTACTCAGCATTTAAATGTTCTTTTGATGAATTTATGGGGGAGAAAGTGTTCTCCCTGTCCTACTCCTCTGCCATCTTAGCTCCTCCTCTATTGCATCATTTTGTGGTCTGGAATATGTTGTTTCCTTTTGGATAAACTTTTTCAGTTAATTTTCAGAAGAACTATGGAGGGTAGAATTATTTCTGTGAACATTCTGTAATGACAAAACGGGAGGTATGGAAACTAGATGACTTGCACTTCTATAGGAATACCTCATTTTATTACACTTCACTTTATTACAGTTCACAGCTATTTCATAGCAACCCTGAGTCAACAAAGTTCATCAACATGATTTGTCCAATGGTATATGCTCTCTTCAAGGGCTTCCCTGATGGTTCAGTGGTAAAGACTCCTTCTGCCTATATGGGAGACATGAGTTCAATCCTTGGGTCAGGAAGATCCACTGGAGAAGAAAATGACAACCCACTCCAGTATTGTTGCCTGGAAAGTCCCATGAACAGAGGTGCCTGATGGGCTACAGTCTATGGGGTTGCAAAAAGTTGGACATGACTGAGTGACTTAAAAAAAAAACAAGAAAGAAAGAACGAAAAAAAATTTTTTTTAATGTGCTCGCTTTATGTATCTGATATTTTGATAATTCTTGCAATATTTCAAATTTTCTCATTATTATTATAATTGTTATGGTGATCTGTGATCAGTGATCTTTTTATGTTACTTCCATAATGCACTGAAGGCTCAGGTGATGGTTAGTGTATTTTCACAATAAAATATTTTTAAATTAAGGTATATACATTTTTAGACATAATGCTATTGTTCATTTTACAGAATACAGTATAATAAAAACATAATTTTTATATACACTGGGAAACCAAAAACATTGAGTGACTTGCTTTTATTGCAATATTTGCTTTATTGGGGTGGTCTGGAACCAAACCTGCGATATCTCCAAGCTATGCCAATCTTTGATTATTGTTGTTCAGTCACCCAGTCGTGTCTGACCCTTTGACACCCCATGACTGCAACATGGCTATTTTTGATGCCTAAACTGCAAAGCCATGATTCAAATTTTGGTCTTCTGCATTCAAAATAATTCTCTTATCACTTTTAAAGACTGATGATAGAAACACATGAACCCAAACTTAAGCAAAGAATTCAGAGAATAAGAGGGGGAATCTTAGGTAGGTATGCTAGGCTGCTGCTAAAACTTTATTATACAAGTCACAAGGCATAGGGAGGATACAAAAGAGAATAGCAAAGAGCGAGTGAGTATATGAGCCTGCTTGAGATGGGAGTTGGGTGGTAGCACCTAAGCATCACCTTCCAATATGTTTCAAAGTCAATAGTGATCCAATCCATAACTATATGTGGTGCATGCACATCATAGAATTGGAAATAAATCATTTCTCCTGGTTAGAGGGGAAGGAAATTAGAGTTAGCTACAAAGAATTTCAAGAATCCTCTATATTATTCAATCAGAGAACTGATATAGGGTCATATAAGGATTTTCAAAGTAGAGAGAATAGCATGAGTAAAATCGTAGAAGCAATATTTAACATGGTGCATATGTGCTAAGTTGCTTTAGTCATGTCTGAATCTTTGCGACCCTATAGACTGTAGCCCGCCACACTCCTCTGTCCAAGGGATTCTCTAGGCATGAAAACTGGAGTGAGTTGCCATGCCCTCCTCCAGGGGATCTTCTTGACCCAGGGATCAAACCCACACCTCTTATGTTTTCTCCTACTGGCTTCTTTACCACTAGTGCCACCTGGGAAGCCCATTTAACACAGTTCCATAATGAAAGTGAACTGTGAGATGTTTGGATGGATGGATAGTATTAGTAAGATCACTAAGTCTTTTGAGCCAAGTGTTTAATGTTATTTTAAAGGCAAAGGGGAAACACTTTACAATTATTCAAGAGAGTGATTACTTAGTTATGCTTTTGAAATAAGGCAGCATAGCATAATGGTTAAGTGCCTAGTCTCTTGAATAAGATAACTATTTCTACAACACAGAATATAGCCTTGGGGAAATGACAACTTTTTCACCTTTAAAGTAGGGATAATACTCTTACCTATACCTCTGTATGTGTGTGTGTGTGTGTGTGTGTGTGTGTGTAATCAATAAGATAACTTAGATTAGATTATGTTGGACACATCATAATTACAGAGTGAAAGGAAGCTATCATTATCAGTACCAGTAATAAGCATTATATTTTTATTTTGGAAATGTCACTTTGAGTAGAGTTCGGAGAAAGCCTTTTAGAATAGCTAGACAGGGATAAGCTTCCCAGGTGGCACAAGTGGTAAAGAACAAGCCTGCCAATGTAGGAGACATAAGAGATGTGTGTTCAATCCTTGGGTCTAAAAGATACCCTGGAGAAGGGCATGGCAACCCACTCCAGTATTTGTGCCTGGAGAAACCCATGGGCAGAGGATCCTAGTGGACTACAGTCCTTAGGGTTGTAAAGAATCAGACACAACTGAAGCAACTTAGCATGCATGCAGTCAGAGATGAAAACAATTTTTAAATGTCCTTGGTATATACAGATAAGAAATTAAGATAAAGTAAGTCAATGATAAAATGCATTGAAGAAACTGGATCAAATCAAGTGATGCTAGGTAAATCTGATAAATTTTATTGACCAGGTAGATATGGGAAATGAAGGAAAGGACTCATGTTTCTATATTTGGAAAACTGAATATTTTCTTCATTGAGATGAGGTACAAAATGAGTATGTTAATGATAGAATATGGTAAATTCAATTTTGAACATGTTGCATTTAGAGATTCTGTAGGAGGCGTGAGTCAAATATATCCTTCAGTTTGTGGAATATATATACTCAAATAGAGAATAACATCCGAAATATGAATTTGAGAGTTATCATTAAATTTAGTGGGGGAAAGTGTTTTTTCTCAGTTTTGGGAGACAGCTTCTGGAATAATCTTTCCTCAATCTATCTTATTTACATCTGATTATCTGAAAGGACAATCCAGATATGAGAAACTCAGCATCTTTCATTCTCCTTTATCTTGGGGGGTCATGCTATTTATAGAAAGCATGTCTCTTGAATGTTCTTTGTCATGTGATATACTTTGAAGACAAATAATATTTCCACAAAGCATACCACAGTCATCCATTATTGTCAATGAATGAGTGGGTAACTCATTTTATTGTGTTATTTTCTGACATTCAACATTCCCAAATATATAGCTCACTTTTAAAGACATTGGTCATTTCAAAAATGTAAATCTGATGTTTTCATTCCTACCCCCCAATGTCTCTATCTTCTTTCCCTATATGATCAGAATCCAGATAGAGAAGAAGGGCACTGTTTATTGGACCCCCTCTAAGACTATAATCTGCATATAGTTATACCAGTCAAAACTATTGACATCAGTGAAGAGAAAGTTTTTAGAAAAAATACCTTAAAAGACGAGATGGAAAACAGGGGAAATGAGAAGTGAGTTACCTTGAAGAAAGAGAAGGGAAGATCTATTTCTATGAGAAATCAATACAGAATCAAGACTATAGTATCATGCGAGCCACGGCTGCACAGCTCCAGAGCGGCGAGCAGCTGAGAGGAGA
Organism: Bison bison bison; assembly: GCF_000754665.1. Lineage (NCBI taxonomy): Eukaryota > Metazoa > Chordata > Mammalia > Artiodactyla > Bovidae > Bison > Bison bison. The sequence goes on along the minus strand of NW_011495064.1, from coordinate 18,374,367 downwards.
TACCCTACGTCCAAGGTCAGTAGTGGTGGCCATGAGGAGATACCCCACATCCAAAGTAAGGAGCAGTGGCTGCACTTTGCTGCAGCAGCCGTGAAGAGATACCCCACGTCCAAACTAAGAGAAACCACAGTAAGACGGTAAGCGCTAAGAGAGGGCAGAGGGCAGACACACTGAAACCACAATCACAGAAAACTAACCAATCTAATCACACAGACCACAGCCTTGTCTAATTCAATGAAACTAAGCCCTGCCGTGTAAGGCAACCCAAGACGGAAGGGTCTTGGTGGAGAGTTCTGACAAAATGTGGTCCACTGGAGAAGGGAATGGCAAACCACTTCAGTATTCTTGCCTTGAGAACCCCATGAACAGTATGAAAAGCCAAAAAGATAGGACACAGAAAGATGAACTCCCCAGGTCGGTAGGTGCCCAATATGCTACTGGAGATCAGTGGAGAAATAACTCCAGAAAGAATGCAGAGATGGAGCCAAAGAAAATACAACACCCAGTTGTGGATGTGACTGGTGATAGAAGCAAGATCTGATGTTGTAAAGAGCAATACTGCATAGGAACCTGAAGTGTTAGGTCCATGAATCAAGGTAAATTGGAAGTGGTCAAACGGGAGATGGCAAGAGTGAACATCAACATTCTAGGAATCAGTGAACTAAAATGGACTGGAAACAAGGTGAATTTAACTCAGATGACCATACTTTGGACCAAACTCCAATACTTTGGCCACCTGATGGGAAGAGCTGACTCACTGAAAAGACCCTGAAGTTAGGAAAGATTGAAGGCAGGAGGAGAAGGGGATGACAGATGATGAGATGTTTGGATGGCATCACTGACTCCAAGTAGATGAGTTTGAGTAAACTCTGGGAGTTGGTGATGGACAGGGAGCCTGGCGTGCTGTGGTCCATGGAGTTGCAAAGAATTGGACATGACTAAGCGACTGAACTAAGGTGAAGTGATAGTATCATGGGAAGAAAATCTCCTGGTAGGACAGACAGAGAAGAGTAGGAAAACCATAGTGTTACAGGAACACATGAATTGGGATCTGTTCAAAAAGGAGTTGTATGGGTGGGAGTGGGACCAGTCAATAAAACCAAGTACTGAAGATTAGTCAAGTAGATTAAGGGCTAAAATCTACCTTTAAGATTGGTAACTAGGATGCAGCTGGTAAATAGCTTAGAGTAGCTATTCCAGTTGGTGAATAGCTATTCCAGTTAACTGAAGGCAGGATAGGGGAGAAGTGAGCTGGATTACACTATACCATTCTTTCTAGTATAATTTTGTGTGCACAAGAGTGTAGACAGATAGTTTCATGCATATTTTCATATTCTTCAACTCAAATCTTTTAAGTCAAAGAAAAGTTTCCTTAGGAGTCCTACTGAAATTATTCTGGGACAGAATTTTTTTTAATGTAGAAACAGTGATATAAGGGCTTCTCAGGTACCACAGTTGTAAAGAATCTACCTACCAATGCAGGTGACTCAGGAGATCTGAGTTTATTCTGGGGCTAAGAAAATCCCTTGGAGGAGTAGATGGCAACCCACTCTAACATTCTTGCCTAGGAAATATTTTGGACAGAGGAGACTGGTGGGCTATAGTCCATGGAGGCACAATGAGTTGGACAGGACTTAGTGACTGAGCCAATGAACACAAACAGTGGTAGAAAATGTGTGTGTTCCTTTATTTTTTGTATCACTGATATCCGTACCTTACTTTACTCATACATGCTGATTCAGGAACAAACTTCTTGTCAGGCACAGACATGATTATTCAGTTCAGTTCAGTTCAGTCGCTCAGTCGTGTCCGACTCTTTGCGACCCCATGAATCGCAGCATGCCAGGCCTCCCTGTCCATCACCAACTCCCGGATTTCACGCAGACTCACGTCCATCGAGTCGGTGATGCCATCCAGCCATCTCATCCTCTGTCATCCCCTTCTCCTCCTGCCCCCAATCCCTCCCAGCATCAGAGTCTTTTCCAATGAGTCAACTCTTTGCATGAGATGGCCAAAGTACTGGAGTTTCAGCTTTAGCATCATTCCTTCCAAAGAAATCCCAGAGCTGATTTCCTTCAGAATGGACTGGTTGGATCTCCTTGCTGTCTAAGGGACTCTCAAAAGTCTTCTCCAATACCACAGTTCAAAAGCATCAATTCTTCAGTGTTCAGCCTTCTTCACAGTCCAACTCTCACATCCATACATGACCACAGAAAAAACCATAGCCTTGACTAGACGGGCCTTTGTTGGCAAAGTAATGTCTCTGCTTTTGAATATGCTATCTAGGCTGGTCATAACTTTCTTTCCAAGGAGTAAGGATTATT
>NW_011495064.1:18346274-18371943 GCF_000754665.1 Bison bison bison | reverse complement strand
ATTGTATAACATGAGCTGGTGAGTGAGTCATGAAAACTTAAAAACTTACTCTGTCACAGTTTATATTTTTTCTGGAATTTACTTTCTTTAGGAGGGATAATTTTCAGTCAAAATTGTTATGTGATGTATGAATGTATGAAAATTTAGCTTTATCTCTTTGTAAAGTTAGGCCTTATTCTAGCCAAGCAGTGCAAACGATCATAGACAGATCAGTTGTTCAGCCTTCAACTCACATTTTGAATATTTCATATTTATCTTGGAATATGTCAGGCTCTGCTAATACTTAAAGCATCAACTTCAAAAATAATAGGTCAAGTAGTATCTTATTGTTGCTTATGTAACTTATAGCATGCTATGATGAACCTGAATATTTAGTCAGTATCAAAAGTTAATAAAAGACAATGGATCCAATAGGCTATTTTCCTAAAGAGTGTTGTTTCTGGAACACTGAGCTCTTGCTTTTTCAAGGAGCACAAGGATAACATCATACATGATTGGGCTGTAGTCTAATTTATGGGTGAGTCTAAAACAATTTTAGGAGCTTAACACTGCAATAGCCCTTTGGGGCATAAACTCCGTCAGCTGGCTTGCAAATTAGAAAATTGATGGCTCTATTACAAAGGCATGTGAAATATCAAATACATGGACTGGATGTAATACTTAACTGCTTTATGAGGTGACCGAAAACTGCTGACTGATTTGTTGGCTTAAATCCTGCTGAATGGATCCCTTTAATTGCCTTAAGAATACTCTACTAAATAATTCAAAAGAACAAGACCTAAAAGGGAAAAAATGTATAAGTTCAAATGGATTGTATTTAAATTAGAAAGTGTTTTAGAGGCAAGATTTGAGGTAAAAAAGGCTATGATTTCAACCATACTTAAAAATGAAAATCTAAAAGTTGAGTAGGAAAAAAAGAGAGAAATTGATTTTTTTTTTGCTCAAATATTTCTTGTTCTCTTCTTAATTGTTCCCACCATGCTGCTGCTGCTAAGTCACTTTAGTCGTGTCTGACTCTGTGCGACCCCATAGACAGCTGCCCACCAGGCTCCACCATCCCTGGGATTCTCCAGGCAAGAACACTGGAGTGGGTTGCCATTTCCTTCTCCAATGCATGAAAGTGAAAAGTGAAAGTGAAGTTGCTCGGTGGTGTCCAACTCTTAGCGATCCCACGGACTGCAGCCTACCAGGCTCCTCCGTCCATGGGATTTTCCAGGCAAGAGTGCTGGAGTGGGTTGCCATTTCCTTCTCCAGGGGATATTCCTGACCCAAGGATCGAACCCAGGTCTCCTTCATTGCAGACAGATGCTTTACCCTCTGAGCCACCAGGGAAGCCCCTGATTAGTTGCTAAGTCATGTTCAAATCTTTGTGAACCCATGGGACTGTAGCCCACCAGGCACCTCTGCCCATGGGATTTCCCAGGCAAGAACACTGGACTGGGTTGCTATTTCCTCCTCCAGAGGCTCTTTTTGACCCAGGGATCAAATCCATGTCTCCTGCACTCCAGGCAGATTCTTTACCATGAGCCACCTGGGAAGCCTAGGATTGCCCTAACTGGTATTAGAAATACTGGGCTACCTGTCCTCTCAGATGAGGAAAAAACTTGGTGAACCATCATAGGGGCCCACAGACTTTTCCATCAAAGCAGGAAATTGTCCTTTTAATCTGTGCTGGCTAGTTATATTTACTCTACACACTATGTACATAGATAAGGGGGAAAAAAATGGTAGAAAAGGAACTTGTCTCAGAAGTTTCCAAGATGATCCTCAAAACATGGGATTATTTTCTCCTTAACTCTTTCTTGTCTTTAGGGGCTCTTTGACTCAACTATGATATTTTGCTGAAATTAATTTCTAAAATAAGAAAAGAAGTATAACTATCTGTTTTAGTACATATTCAGAACTGGCTACTGTATTTCATTGTGAAATTGGGTTAGGGATATGAAAGTAAAAGCTTTTTTTTTAAGTAAAATGTTATGGATCCTGTGATGTGGTCAGGGCTGCCTTAACCTTGGAACATAGAAAATAATTGATTCTGAATACTCACAGACTGCAATTATTGTGTAGTTATAATGCAACCTGCAGAGTGTGAAGTCTATAATGTAACACTAGAAGTACACTTAGTTAGTAGCCTTCTCCAACCAAATTCCATTTTTTGTGTGTGTACTATTCTTGTCTTTTTTTACTAAAAAATCTCTAGCATCCAAAAAAAAAATAAATAAATAAAAAATAACTTCTCAATATATTGAAACCCCTAAGGAACCCTAAAGAAAAACTAACTCCCTAAATTAGCACTCCCAAAGAACAATGATTTCACCATACTCTAAGCTTTAGGCCTAGTCCCAGAAAAATTTTTTCAATTGCTTACTGTTGTGCTTATTAGATTACTTTAATTGTAGGAAATGTCACATCAGAATAGAATAGTGATGAAACAAGTATGGTGGTTTTCTTCTTCATTAACTTTTGTCAGGGAATCTATAATTACTACCCTATGGAAGAGACTGGCCTAAAAGGGAAATTGCCTATCTTCTCAAATTAGTTGAATGATAAAAACCTGGAGATAGCTTCATTCAAATAATATAAAGACTAAGCTGCTTTAAAAATTGGGGAGAAGAAATTTACATTATTTGCTTAGATGTTTTTGATAACTAATCTGAGGCAAGATGTTAGGGACCAAGAATAATATATGTTCAAAGAGAATTTTCACATAATCTTTTCTACCAGCCTGATTTTGGGAAGGAAAGAATCTTCGTTGTCCATCTTCAATCTTCATGTTGTCTTAATAATAATAATAGAAAGTGACTATTTCAGGTATATAAAGTTAATTTTGAAATCAATATACAAAGATAAAAGTGCCAAAATGAGAATGCACAGTACTAAATTAACCTGTATTACAGGTGGACTAAGTTAATCTCAGCATTAATTTATTATGAAGTTTAATTATAACATATTTTAGATAAATGATGGGGTATCCCTTTCTCTAGTTGGAATTCATCTTATTATATGCAGCTCTAAGTCTCATTCATATTTTAATCCCACATAGTTAACAGCTGCAATTCTCTTAGTCTCTGATCTTCTTTGACTCCCAGCCTACAGATTTTCCTGTCCTACATGTAAGTAGTAATTCATCTTTGTCCTTCATAGTACTTAACATACTTGTTATTTTAATTCAGCAATGACAACACTTGTTTACTGTCTATCTCTGATCATTAAACTCTCAGAAAATGGAGATCATCAGACACTGATGTCCAAAACTGTTTCATTTCATGGTGTAAACTGGTCCCTTTACCTCTGCTGACCATATTAAAACCTTTTAACTTTCAATGCTTAGTCAGATATACAATACAGGACCAAATAAATTCCATACAAGTGACTAGGCAAATTTCCATTAGGTTGAGGCATTGCTTAGATTAATTCAAAAACAGATTTGATATCATTTCAGTTCAATTCAGTTCAGTCCCTCAGTCGTGTACAACTCTTTGCGACCCCATGAAATGCAGCACGCCAGGCCTCCCTGTCCATCATCAACTCCCAGAGTTTACCCAAACTCATATCCATTGAGTCAGTGATGCAATCCAACCATCTCTTCCTCTGTCGTCCCCTTCTCCTCTCGCCTCAATCTTTCCTAATATCAGGGTCTTTGCAAATGAGTCAGCTCTTTCTATCAGGGTGCCAAAGTATTGGGTTTCAGCTTCAGCATCAGTCCTTCCAATGAACACCGAGCACTGATCTCCTTTAATATAGACTGGTTTGATCTCGGTGCAGTCCAAGGGGCTCTCAAGAATCTTCTCCAACACCACAGTTCAAAGGCATCAATTCTTCTGTGCTCAGCTTTCTTTATAGTCCAACTCTCACATCCATACATGACTACTAGAAAAACTAGTCTTGATGGGACAGACATTTGTTGGCAAAGTAAAGTCTCTGCTTTTTTACACTGTCTAGGTTAGTCATAACTTTCCTTTCAAGGAGTAAGCATCTTTTAATTTCATGGCTGCAGTCACCATCTGCAGTGATTTTGGAGCCCAAAAATATAAAGTCAACCACTGTTTCCAGTTTCCCCATCTATTTGCCATGGTGATGGGACCAGATGCCATGACCTTAGTTTTGTGAATATTGAGCTTTAAGCCAACTTTATCACTCTTTTCTTTCACTTTCATCAAGAGGCTCTTCAGTTCTTCTTCACTTTCTGCCATAAGGGTGGTGTCATCTGCATATCCAAGGTTATTGATATTTACCCAGCAATCTTGATTCCAGCTTGTGCTTCATCCAGCCCAGCATTTCTCATGATGTACTCTGCATAGAAGTTAAATCAGCAGGGTGACAATATACAGCCTTGACGAACTCCTTTTCCTATTTGGAACCAGTCTGTTGTTCCATGTCCAGTTCTAACTGTTGCTTCCTGACCTGCATACAGGTTTCTCAAGAGGCAGGTCAGGTGGTCTGGTATTCCCATCTTCTGAATAATTTTCCACAGTTAATTGTGATCCACACAGTCAAAGGCTTTGGCATAGTCAATAAAGCAGAAATAGATGTTTTTCTGGAACTCTCTTGCTTTTTTGATGATCCAGCAGATGTTGGCAATTTGATCTCTGGTTCCTCTGCCCTTTCTAAAACCAGCTTGAACATCTGGAAGTTCATGGTTCGCGTATTGCTGAAGCCTGGCTTGGAGAATTTTGAGCATTACTTTACTAGTGTGTGAGATGAGTACAATTGTGTGGTAGTTTGAGCATTCTTTGGTATTGCTTTTCTTTGGGATTGGAATGAAAACTGACCTTTTCCAGTCCTATGGCCACTGCTGAGTTTTCCAAATTTGCTGGCATATTGAATGCAGCACTTTTACAGAATCATCTTTCAGGATTTGAAATAGCTCAACTGGAATTCCGTCACCTCCACTAGCTTTGTTCGTAGTGATGCTTTCTAAGGCCCACTTGACTTCACATTCCAAGATGTCTCACTCTAGTTGAGTGATCACACCATTGTGATTATCTGGGTCATGAAGATCTGTTTTGTACAGCTCTTCTGTGTATTCTTGCCACCTTTCTTAATATCTTCTGCTTCCATTAGGTCCATACCATTTCTGTCTGTTATTGTGCCTATCTTTGAATGAAATGTTCCGTTGGTGTCTCTAATTTTCTTGAAGAGATCTCCAGCCTTTCCCATTCTATTGTTTTCCTCCATTTCTTTGTACTGATCACTGAGGAAGGCTCTGTTATCCCTCCTTGCTATTCTTTGGAACTCTGCATTCAAATGGATATATCTTTCCTTGCTCCTTTGCTTTTCACTTCTCTTCTTTTCACAGCTATTTGTAAGGCCTCCTCAGACAGCTATTTTGCTTTTTTGCATTTCTTTTCTATGGGGATGGTCTTGATCCCTGTCCCCTGTACAATGTCACCAACCTCATTCCATAGTTCATCAGGTACTCTATCAGATCTAGTCCCTTAAATCTATTTCTCACTTCCGCTGTATAATTGTTAGGGATTTGTTACCTGAATGGTCTAGTGGTTTTCTCTACTTTCTTCAATTTAATTCTGAATTTGGCAATAAGGAGTTCATGATCTGAGCCACAGTCAGCTCCCAGTCTTGTTTTTTTCTTACTGTATAGAGCTTCTCCATCTTTGCCTGCAAAGAATATAATCAGTCTGATTTCAGTGTTTTCCATCTGGTTATGTCCATGTGTAGACTCTTCTCTTGTCTTGTTGGAAGAGGGTGTTTGCTATGGTTGGTGTGTTCTCTTGGAAAATCTCTATTAGCCTTTGTCCTGTTTCATTTTGTACTCCAAGGCCAAATTTGCTTGTTACTTGAGGTCTTTCCTGACTTCCTACTTTTGCATTTTCCAGTCCCCTATAATGAAAAGGACATCTTTTTTGGGTGTTAGTTCTAAAAGGTCTTGTAGGTCTTCATAGAACCATTCAACTTTAGCTTCTTCAACATTACCGGCTGGGCCATAGAATTAGATTACTGTAATATTGATTTTTTTTTTTTTTTGTCTTGGCAATGAACAGAGATCATTCTGTCATTTTTGAGATTGCATCCAAGTACTGCATTTCAGACGCTTTTGAGGACTATGATGGCCACTCCATTCCTTCTAAGGGATGCTTGCCTTAGATATTATGTCATCTGAGTAGATATAGTAGATATAATGGTCATCTGAGTTAAATTCACCCATTCCAGTCCATTTTAGTTAATGGATTCCTAGAATGTTGATGTTCACTCTTGCCACCTCCTGTTTGACCACTTCCAATGTGCCTTGATTCATGGGCCTAACATTCTAGGTTGCTATGCAATATTGCTCTCTACAGCATTGGACTTTACTTCTATCACCAGTCACATTCACAACTGGGTGATGTTTTTGCTTTGGCTCCATCTCTGCATTCTTTCTGGAGTTATTTCCCCACTGATCTCCAGTAGCATACTGAACACCTACCGACATGGGGAGTTCATCTTTCTGTGTCCTATCTTTTTGCCTTTTCATACTGTTCATGGAGTTCTCAAGGCAAGAATACTGAAGTCGTTTGCCATTCCCTTCTCCAGTGGACCGCATTTTGTTAGAAATGGTATCATTTAGATCCTTTTTGACTTTTTAAAACATAATTATTAATATTTTTATTTCAGCAATTTGAAGACATAATCCTGTTGTCTCTAATGTATATTGTTGCTGATGAAAAGTGTAATTCTGTACCTTGATAAGTGCTCTCTTTTTTGTTTCATAAAATTTTGGAGATTCTTTATAATCTGCAGTTCAGTTATGGATTTATTTTATCAATCACTTTTAGGACTGAGTATAATTTTTAACCCCCAATGAATATTATTTCTTTGCTAATTCTTCTCACTTTTGTCTCTATATTTATATTAGGAATATACTGGCATTTCTGAGACTAATCCTGTGTATCCTAAACTTTCTCTGCATCTTTCCAATTCTGTTTGTTTTAAATTCTCAGTCTACCCTTAATTTACATAAAATATTATTATATTTGCTTTCACCCTTGTTTATTCTGATTTTCAGCTTTTCTATTAAAAAGTTTTAATCTAAACAAAAACTGTTTATTTGCTAATTCTTAGCCTCTTTATATTTTACATATATGTTATCATCTCTTCTAGTAATAACTGCTAGTATGCAATGATTGATTATGTTGTTGCTGCTGCTGCTATATTGCTTCAGTCATGTCTGATTCTATGCGACCCCTTAGAGAACAGCTCACCAGGCTCCTCCGTCCCTGGGGTTCTCCAGGCAAGAATACTGGAGTGGGTTGCCATTTCCTTCTCCAATGCATGCATGCATGCTAAGTCACTTCAGTTATGTCCAATTCTGTGTGACCCTATGGACAGCAGCCCACCAGGCTCCTCTGTCCACAGGATTCTCTAGGCAAGAATACTGAAGTGGGTTGCCATGTTGCACCAGCTACTAAATCCCTTAATTGTAATAAGTCCCACATCAACTCAATGGGAAACTGATGGGCGGAGGGTAAAAGTACATGTCTAAGGTCACAAAGATAGTGAATAATCCTCTTAAAATTTCTACTTTGTTGGTTAAAAGAATTGTCTGATCTTTCTCCACACTTCACCTCCTTTTAAAGATGTTATTAACCCCTTTAGTTCTTTACACATACCATGTTTATTTTAAAGTCCCTCTCAGACAGCTCTAATTCCCAATCATAAGTCCTCCCAGTTATTCAGTTTTTAGCTGTCATTCTTAGTATTTAACTTTATCATATATCCACTGGTTAAACATACCTGAGGTCCAAGAGTTCAAATTCCATGGCGTTACATCTCAGGAGTCTCACGTGGGTGGTGCGTGCAGATGCCTCCCAGAGCATTGTTTCCTGGTTACCTCTGCCTCTTTTCCACTGAGTCCATCAGTTCTGAAATAGATTGTATGTGAGATTTTTAGACTTAGGGTTTCTATTCATATACTATGTGGTTTGCACAAAACTGATCTTCAAAGCTGTATTTTAGTCTTAGGGTGTCAGTTATTCATGACTTCATCTCTCCTTACTTCCAGAACAAAACTCTAGACCAACATTTATAAATGAGATCAACATTTCCTGAAATCCAGCGTCAGACTGGGAGTCCTGTTCTTGCTACTTAAAGTATGCTGTCCTTACTCTCATTTTGTAGACATTTCTTTTACTTGCAATTTCCTTATCTGGTTACAGTACAATACCAGTTGCTCAGTTTTGATGCTTGGTTAACAAAATGATTATGAGGTGCTTTTGGTTGTGTTCGTGGTTTTGTTTTGTTTTTAGGCCACTTGGGCATTTCTCTTTCATCTCTGTAGTCTCAGAGATATATTTTTAATATTTTAATTATATATATATATATATATATCTTTCATCATTTTCTATGATTTAGACCAGGAAAGTGTTTTCTGTTCTGTTCAATGTAACATCTTGGTCTAAAGTCCATCCTTTTAAATTTAAACCTGGTGCACTATGAATTTGCTCTACAAACAGATAATCAAAACTTTCCTGGAAAAATGACTGTGACTTTGAGCCTTCAACATTTATCTCTCTCTTGAAACCAAGCAAAAAGATATTTGTTTTTAATACAGAAATTTAATGCTTTCCTCTCCTCTTTGTAATTTCAGTTCTAGGGATGAGTCAATTATATCTCTTCATGAACAGTAAGAAAACTATGTAATTGGTCATAAGTTTATTGTTCTTCAAAATTTATTTTATTCTCCGTTGCCTTAGATAGTATGGAATTAGGTAGGATGTATTTGGAGAAAGTCACACTCAGTATGAGTGGCTTTTAGTAAAATGTGAGAAAAAAATATTCATTTATTTAAAGTTCTATGTGTGTATCTATTGGGTAAGGGAATTTTCTATATGGTAGCCTGAATCTTGGAGAATGAAATGGCAACCCACTCCAGTATTCTTGCCTGGAGAATCCTGTGGACAGAGGAGCCTGGTGGGCTGCTGTCTATGGGGTCTCACAGAGTCGGACATGACTGAAGTGACTTACCAGCAGCAGCCTGAATCTGAGCCTTGCGTGCTCAGGTGCTTCAGTCATGTCTGACTCTTTGTGACCTTGTGGACTGTATGCTCCCAGGTTCCTCTGTCCATGGGATTTCCCAGGCAAGAACACTGGAGTGAGTTTCCATATTCTCCTCCAGCAGATCTTCCCAACCCAGGGATCAAACCTGTGTCTCCTGTGTCTTCTGCATAGCAGGTAGATTCTTCACTACTCAGCCACCGGGGAAGCCTGAATCTGAGCCTTGGACATCTAAAAAATATTTCCAGAAGTAATATAATGGCAAAGAAAAGTCAGCCAAGTTGTTTCTCTTTCATGCAGTCCTCCTTTATTCCCATTAGAAATCTGCCAGCTATATTACACGTAGAATTAAATGAAGTAAAGAATATTCTCAATTGATCTCTTTGATTAAGACCCTGTTCATTGAACAGGAAGAAATGACAGGGCAGTGAATCCTCTTTAAAATAATTTCAGAATATTGAGATCCTTCAGGGGCCAAAGCCTGACAATATTATGTTTCAGACTTCCAAGTATCAAAATAAACCACTAAATTATTATGTGCCAGTTCAATGTAAGATTTATTTTATTGTTAAGACTCTTAGTTAAGTAAAAACACAAAAGAGATAATGATCCTCAGCTAAATGCTGCATTTCAAAAAGTCCTTGAATGACAACTAAAAGAAGTTTCTCCACTGTACTTGTGTCTTGAATGTTTTGGCAGGTGTAGAGAAAATTTGCAACTGGCAAATCATCAGTTTAATTTGATGAACACTTAAGGGGAACTCTGTGCCAAGCATCCTGATTTTCTGAGTGATTAAGATGGAGTCTGTGCTTTGGAAGAGCTCTCATGCTGTGGATGAGATATATGTATAAGCAATTAACTTTAAAACAATGTACTGAGTGTTATAATAGCAGCTTATAAAAATGATCTCACAATGGAACCAAAGAATTAATTAGACTCGGTTTAGGGAGATCAAGGTCTAATCCATAATACACGTTGGGATCACATGGGCAGGGAAGGGTTAAATTTTATTATGACTCGAGATATTCTGATACTTCTCTTCTGGTATTGGGGAGGGAGGTTGTACTTCTAGTGAAAATAACTCCCCGTGGCCACACTGATGTGCTGTAACTTATAAGAGTAAGTTATATCTCTCAGGTACATGGGAAGACCCTCCCCCAAATCATTAACTGTCACTAACTTATGTCAATGTAGTGGAAGCAAAAACCTGGGGGGAAAAAGAGTCAAAGGCATGACAAAAACTGTGGGACACTTAAATGCACCTGGGCCTGTAATTCATTCATTTATTCAACACTTTTATAGAGGTATTGAGTTAATGTCCCATTTCATTCAAGTCTGCTTATATGTCAACTCATACATGAAAACTTTCTTGATTTTCTAATAAAAAGAGGATTCATCATCATTCTTTATTACCTTATTCTGTGTTATCTTTAGTGCTGATGTACTATGTATCTGTATACATAATATATACTGTATATACTAGGATTTCCCTGATGGCTCAGATGGTAAAAGCGTCTGCCTACAATGTGGGAGACCTGGGTTCAATCCCTGGGTCAGGAAGACTCCCTGGAGAAGGAAATGGCTACCCACACCAGTACTCTTGCCTGGAAAATCCCATGGATAGACGAGCCTGGTAGGCTACAGTGCAGGGGGTCTCAAGGAGTCAGACATGACTGAGCAACTTCACTTTGACTATATACTATAACATACTATGTCATAGCTGACATACTATATATTTCTTTCCTTGTTTCTTTCATGTTTCCTTCCTACTAGCATATAGGCTGCCTGACACCAGAAGTTTTACTTGTTTTTCTTAGTTCTGTATTTCCAAAGCCTTGAACAATGTCTATACATGGTAGGTGCTCAGAATGCCTGATTGACTTTTGAATTATGTATATTACAAATTATCTATTATGTGCCAGATATCATGCTAATATTGTGAGTGAGTGAAAGTAGCAGGAGGTGAGACTTGAAAGATATGTTAGGAATAAGCCTTAAAGGACTGTTCAGTTCAGTTCAGTTCAGTCGCTCAGTCATGTCCGACTCTTTGTGACCCCATGAATCACAGCACGCCAGGCCTCCCTGTCCATCACCAACTCCCGGAGTTCACTCAGACTCACGTCCATCAAGTCAGTGATGGCATCTAGCCATCTCATCCTCTGTTGTCCCCTTCTCCTCCTGCCCCCAATCCCTCCCAGCATCAGAGTCTTTTCCAATGAGTAGTGTTATATACCAAATATGAGACTTTGTTCTAATCCATGAATATTGTCTATTTTCTTGCTATTGTCTTGTCTTTTTCTAAGAGACTTAATATAATCTGTAGGTTATCAAACTATGAAGGCGATAACTCCCTGGCTGCTTCCTGTTTTTGTAAGTAAAGTCTTATTGGAACATAGCCACACCTATTTATTTACTTGTGGTTATGATTCTATCCTGCTGCTAGAGCTGATTTGAGTTGCTGTTGTTGGGAATGGATTGCGTGAAAAACTGAAAAGATTTATTATGTGAACTTTTATAGAAGTCTGTTGACCTAAGAGAAAATAGAAGCAGGAAGACCAATGAAGAAACACTTGCAAAGCTGCTGGAAAGCAGGGATGATGGTGTTAATTGAGTGAGAGAGAGTTCATAAGACTTGTTGAATAAACAATTGGAATGACGTGAAGAAGGGAGCAATAAGGAACTGTTCTCCCACACAGAAGGATGATGGAGGCATAATGAAAGGAGTCAGTGGTACCTCCAGGTGGCTGAGAAGTTTGGATAATATGTGGTATAAATCTAGGGGAAACAGAGTTTCATCCCGGTAAATTCTGTGATCACTTGTTCATACTCTTCAGAGGGTGTGTACTGTGCTAGGTCATTTCAGTTGTGTCCAACTCTTTATGACTCTATGGACAATAGCCCACCAGGCTCCTCTGCCCATGGGATTCTCCAGGCAAGAATACTAGAGTGGGTTGCTGTGCGCTCCTCCAGAGGATCTTCCTGACCCAGGGACCAAACTGGCGTCTCTTGTATCTTCTGCATTGGCAGGCAGGTTCTTTACTACTACTGCCAGCTGCAGATGAGCAGATTTCAATCAGGGTGTTTGCTGGGTAACTAAAGATGTCGTTATTCCCATTGGGAACCACTTTCATCCTCAAAAATGTTCTACAGTCATGCATTTATTCCACAATCCTCCCTCTCATGACAAAATTCTGTGTTTTATTTATAGGCAATATTTAAGTATAGCTCCTGGTGACAGGGGATTTCTGAGCTGCTGAGAAGGCATGAATATAGTAATTCACTAAATGAAGAAGAACCTAAGTAAGGATAGATCCCAAATGAGTCATGGGAAAACTGGAAATAACCTCAAAGATAGTTTTCACTGAGACTTGAAGACCATTGATATTGGTCTCAGAATAAATAACCATGAAAATAATTATGTTTTTATCTTGCATATTGAAAAATATTAGTCACAAACATAATTTTTAAAGTTTTCTCAAGTAATATTTAGAATTATATATAAAGTTGACAAGTATGTAGGATTTGCCAAGTAGAACCTTAATAAATTGTTGATAAGGATATATTGCTATATATAAATTTCAGCCTAATTCTGAAACCATAATTTAAAATATGTATTTTGAAATCTTCAGTTTCTTTATCTTTTATTTCTCAGATATCAATAGGTAGGTGTATCACTACTAGATTGTATGTGGTTCTAATCTTGTGCCACTGATACCTTGGGAGATTTATTTACCTGCCACTTTTCAGTTTTTTTCTCTTTGCCTTTCCATGAAATCCTGTGAGATTTTTCTATGCTTTATAAACACCAAGTATCAGGCCTTGGGATCAGAAGTCATCAATCATAGGGCCTGGAGAAATATCAGAAGGTGCTATATTTGAGTATACAGAGTTTTGTAGGCCAGGTGGGTCCAGTTTCATAAAAAAGGTCCCACCATGTAACTTAGCAACAGATTACTTATACTCTCTGGGTCTCCATTTTCATATAAAATGTGGACAAAAATCCATATTTCCTAGATCTATAGGGGTATTTAATATATCTGTGTGCAAAGATCAGTAAACCCAGGTTCTAGCACAGAGTAGATGCACAATGAACAATAGCTTATACAATCATTGCTCTCAAGTTTTGCTGACTTTTTATTCTTGAACTTTGCTAGGCTTTCTGGTACCATGATACTTTTTTATTATTTCCTAAATTATGATGCCTCATTTCTCCTTTCTGCCTGGATATATTTGTTTGTTCTTCCAGTAATCTATCCACTATCCTTGATCCATTGTTCACTTTGCTGAAACTGTGTTGTATATGATACATCTCTTGTCTTGCCATGTCCAGAAGGCTATAAATATTTGTATCTAATACTTCCTAGGCTCCTAGAATCTATTCACTTATGAAACCCTAAAGATGGTGTGACCATATAATTTATAATCAAACAGGAATAACTGGAAATCAAATGTGAATGCTATTCCTAATTATAGCAGGTCATCTGGTTTAAAGTTTCCCTGGTGGCTCAGTGGTAAAGAATTCACCTGCAATGCAGGAGACCAGGGGTTCAATCCCTGGGTTGGCAAGGTCCCCTGAAGAAGGAAATGGCAAGCCACTCCAGTATTCTTGCCTGGGAAATCCCATGGACAGAGAAGGAGCCTGGTGGGTTACAGTCCACGGGGTCACAAAGAGTCAGACATGACTTAGTGACTAAACAACAACAACAACAATCTGGTTTAAACTAGGACCACTTAGGACAAACAGGTATGCATTGTCCTCATATTTAAAAGCAAAGTTACTTCTGAAAATTTACATTGAAAGCACACGTACAAAGCATTTCCTCATTGCTGTCTATCATTTGGGACCTTGCAAATTGTTTAATTTCCTAAAAAGTGCTGATTGGAATGGTTTCTGCATTCTCCGGTCAGTTTTATGTAGTAAAATGGAAACTGGCTCAATGCCCAAATATTTGTAATTGAAAGATGCAGGTGATATTCTCAACAGCAGAAAACCCAAAGGAACTATAAGACCAGGTAATCACCTCCTCTATGTTACCAGATCACATTGACCATTTTGATAGTGAGGTTTTATAGGGATTCATTTCATTGTCCAAATAAAGATTGATGTAGAGGCCAAAAATAAATCCCCCTCATTTTGCCTACCAAAATACAAACAGTGCCAAAACTCATGAATGACTGCAGAGGCAATTAATCTGAATCACATACCAGATAGCTACAGTCAGTGCAGTTTCTCTGTGAGTGCACTGGGTTTAATTTAAAATGGCTAAGTAAGGGTAAATAAATCAATAGGTTGTTCTCCTAGATTTCTGTTGTATGTGTAGAGTAGCTGAGTATTAGAGTTGGAAGCAGTTCCCATTAAGCCAGTAAACATTCATCCAGCAGATGCTCTGTGTCAGGCACTGTGCTTGGCACTAAGGGCACTGCCCTTGGTTAGTGCTGAGTTAAAAAAAAAAAAAAAAGAAGCAACAGCAGACATTTGTGATGCCTGTCACTGCACATCACTTAGGTTGTTGGGACATATTTATTAACTTCAGTTTTTCCATACTTGACAGATATGTAGGGTGGGGAGGACATAACCTTTTTTCTCCTTTGTAAAAAGAAATGGATCATTTATGCCTCTCAGGAAAAGTGGGCATTATTTGCTTGTCACTTCAATACTGAAAAGGAGCTTGCCTTCCTGGATTTATGCCACCAGTACATTCCCTCATGGGAATTCTGTGTTGGAAAACACTCTAGTACCTTGACAGAGCTCCCCACCACAATCCCATCTCACAGGTCTTCCTGTGTGCTGGATAGATGATTTGTGTCCGAGAGTCTGTTCTCTCCTCTTCCTTAAGGTGATCACACCATCTTGAGAACTAATGACTCTCCATGAATTTAGGATTAGTATCTAACAGTAGCCAGACTCCTGTACTAACCTATCTCATTGACTCCCTTCACTCAGAATTTTTGTCTTGATTAATACTTTGCTCCTTTGCAAGTTTATAAAATTGTCTGCAAGGATTAGCATCCTTGGTTAGTCTAGGTACTAGTTTACAAGGGCTGAAGTAACAAATTGCCACAAGTTGGGTGGCTGAAAACAACATAAAGTCATTCCACCTTAGTTCTGGAGCCTAGAGGTCTGAAACCAAGGTGTCAGCAGGGCCGTGGTTTTCCTCTGAGAGTCTGAATGAAATCCTCCTCTTCCTCTTCCCAGCTTCTGGTGGTGGCCATCCATCCTTGGCTTTCCTTGACTTGTACCTGCATCACTCCAGTCTCTGCCTCTGTTATCATATGGCATTTTCCTCTTTTTATAAGAACACCAGTCATACTGGATTAGGAACCACCCTAACAACCTCACCTTAACTTCATTGTAGCTACAAAGACTGTATTTCCAAATAAGGTTACATTCACAAGTACCCGGGGTTGGACTGCAACATGTACTTTGTGGGTCACAATTAAACCAATGCAACCTATGATATATAAATCTGTTAGATATTCTGCTTTCAGGAAAACTGCAGAATCAAATAAACCAAACTCCCTATTCATGGAAAGTCATCTTTGATATCTAAGGCAGAATGAGTCTCTCTCTTCACTTACTCCTAAGTCTGGCATTATAATCATGGCCATGAGTTATGCTTGTCTATTTGTCAGTCTCCTACTCCATGGAGAGGATCTTGGAGAGCAACATGATAAAGAACAAAGATGCAGGGCATGGAGTGAGCATCAATTTAAGTTTCAATTTCCTCATTAAGCAGGCTGTGAGGTGTGATATCTAGTTATTCTAACACTAGTCATCCATCTGCCATCATCTCTCCTCAATACTTTGTTTTTTGAGAGGGATTATTTGATTTGTATACCAAACTATCAGACTTTATGCATGAAAAATTGAATTGATAATTTGAGCCTTTGGACATTATCTTTCTTCAGTATTTACTTCGTTCTGGCAGGCAGCTAGACTATAGGGATAGCATATCATATAAAGATTGAGCTGAGAGGGTTGAGTGATCCAGTGCATTTCTAGCTTATAATTCTGCAAAGAAAGTAGTCCTTTAGGAGTTGCACGTAAGATCCTGGGCTTTTCTTAGGACCTTCTTCTTCATCTGATTCTTGCTTTACTTTTTTGTCCTCTAAACCTTGTAAGCCTCCCAGAAATTCTTACTGATTTCCTTGTAATGATACATTGCATCTATTGATTTATGAATGCTGAATAAGCCTTACATTCCTGGTATGGGCCAGACTTGATGATGTATTAGCCATTTTATATACTGCAGCATTTGTTCACTAATGTTTTGCTAAAGAGACCTGTGTCTCTATTCATGAGAGATACTTGGAGTTTTCTTGCAATGTCTCTATCTAGTTTTGGTATTACTATAATGCAGGCATCATAAAATGAGTTTGGAAATATTTCTTTCACTTTTGTCATTTTGAAAGAGATATAGTATTGCTTAAAAGTATGAATTCTTCCTTAAATATTTGGTAAAATTCATTAGTAAAATTATCTGGGCAGAGGGTTTCATTCAGTTCAGTTCAGTTCACTTGAGTCGTTCAGTCATGTCCAACTCTTTGTGACCCCATGAATTGCAGCATGCCAGGCCTCCCTGTCCATCACCAACTCCTGGAGTTCACCCAAACTCATGTGCATCGAGTCGGTGATGCCATCCAGCCATTTCATCCTCTGTTGTCCCCTTCTCCTGCCCCCAATCCCTCCCAGCATCAGGGTCTTTTCCAATTAAAAGGGTTTCATTATTATTGTTTTATTTTATATGTAAATATATGCTTACATACCTATTTTATTTTACATTCATTTTATATATATGTATGTGTAGGTATTTAATCACTCATTCAAAGTCATTAATAGTTACAGGGATATTGAATTTATCTGTTCTTCTTTGAGTGAGTTTTGGTACTTAGCTTCTATCAGTAAATAGGTCCATGACATCTAAGTTATCATAGTTATGTACATAGAGTAGTGTATAGTACTTTCTTATTATCTTGTTAATTTCCATGGGATCAATGGTGACAAGGAGGGCATGGCAACTCAGTCCAGTATTCTGGCCTGGATAATCTCATGGACAGAAGAGCCTGGCAGGCTACAGACCATGGAGTCACAAAGAGTCAAACACAACAGAAGTGACTTAGTATAGCATAGGAGTGGTGATGATTGCTGCTTTACTTCTGATACTGATAATTCCTGTTATCTCTCTTTTTTCTTGGTTACTGTTTTGTTGCTGTTCTTGAATCAGTAAGTCATGTCTGACTCTTTGCAACCCCATGAACTGCAGCAACCAGGATTCCTTGTCCTTCACTATCTCCCAGAGTCTGCTCAGATTCATGTGCATTGAGTCAGTGATGCTATCTAACCATCTCATCCTCTGCTGCCCACTTCTCCTTTTGCTTTCAGTTTGTCCCAGCATCAGGGTCTTTTCCAACGAGTAGATTCTTTACATTAGGGGGGCCAAAGTATTGGGGCTTTAGCAATAGTCCTTCCAATGAATATTCAGAATAGATTTCCTTTAGGATCAGCTGGTTTGAAATGCTTGCTCTCCAAGGGACTCTCAAGAGTCTTCTCCAGCACCATGATTCAAAAACATCAGTTGTTCCGAGCTCAGCCTTCTTTATGGTCCAATTCTCACATCTGAACATGACTACTGGAAAAACCATAACTTTGAGTATATGGACCTTAATCAGCAAAGTGAT
Organism: Bison bison bison; assembly: GCF_000754665.1. NCBI lineage: Eukaryota > Metazoa > Chordata > Mammalia > Artiodactyla > Bovidae > Bison > Bison bison. The sequence goes on along the minus strand of NW_011495064.1, from coordinate 18,354,273 downwards.
GTTTCTGCATTTTAAGACATTATCTAGGTTTGTCATACCTTTCCTTCCAAGGAACAAACATCTTTTAAATTCATGGCTTCAATTACCATCACAATGATTTTGGAGCCCAAGAAAATAAAATCTATCACTATTTTGACTTTTCCCCCCTCTATTTGCCTTGAAGTGATGGGATCAGATGCCATGGTCTTAGTTTTTTGAATGCTGAGTTTTAAGCCAGCTTTTTCATTCTTCTTTTTCACCCTTATCAAGAGGCTCCTTAGTTCCTCTTTGCTTTCTGCCATTAGAGTGGTATCATCTGCATATCTGAGGTTGTTGATATTTCTCCTGCAATCTTGATTCCAGCTTGTGATTCATCCAGCCCTCCATTTTGCATGATGTATTCAGTTCAGTCGTGTCCAACTCTTTGTGACTCCATGAAACCACAGCATACCAGGTCTCCCTGTCCATCACCAACTCCTGGAGTTTACACAAATTCATCATGTCCATTGAGTCAATGATGCCATTTAACCATCTCATCCTCTGTCGTCCCCTTCTCCTCCTGCCTTCAATCTTTCCCAACATCAGGGTCTTTTCAAATGAGTCAGCTCTCTGCATCAGGTGGCCAAAATATTGGAGTTTCAGCTTTAACATCAGTCCTACCAATGAACACCCAGGACTGATTTCCTTTAGGATGGACTGGTTGGATCTCCTTGAAGTCCAAGGGACTCTCAAGAGTCTTCTCCAACACCACAGTTCAAAAGCATCAATTCTTCAGTGCTCAGCTTTCTTCACAGTCCAACTCTCACATCCATACATGACCACTGGAAAAACCATAGCCTTGACTAGATGGACCTTTGTTTGCAAAGTAATGTCTCTGCTTTTTAATCTGCTGTCTAGGTTGGTCATACCTTTTCTTCCAAAGAGTAAGCATCTTTTAATTTCATGGCTGCAATCACCATCTGCTGTGATTTTGAAGCCCAAGAAAATAAGCTCAATGCCTGTTTCCACTGTTTCTCCATCTATTTCCCATGAAGTGATGGGACTGGATGCCATGATCTTAGTTTTCTGAATGTTGAACTTGAAGCCAACTTTTTCACTCTCCTCTTTCACTTTCATCAAGAGGCTCTTCAGTTCTTCACTTTCTGCCATAAGGGTGGTGTCATCTGCATATCTGAGGTTATTGATATTACTCCCCACAATTTTGATTCCAGCTTGTGCTTCTTCCAGCCCATCGTTTCTCATGATGTACTCTGCATAGAAGTTAAATAAGCAGGATGACAATATACAGCCTTCACATACTCCTTTCCCGATTTGGAACCAGTTTGTTGCTCCATGTCTGGTTCTAACTGTTGCTTCTTGATCTGCATACTGGTTTCTTAAGAGGCAGGTCAGGTGGTCTGGTATTCCCATCCCTTTCAGAATTTTCCACAGTTTATTGTGATCCACACAGTCAAAGGCTTTGGCATGGTCAATAAAGCAGAAATAGATGTTTTTTTCTGGAACTTTCTTGCTTTTTCCATGATCCAGCAGATGTTGGCAATTTGATGTCTGGTTCCCTTGCCCTTTATAAAACCAGCTTGAACATCTGGAAGTTCACGGTTCATATACTGCTGAAGCCTGGCTTGGAGAATTTTGAGCATTACTTTAGTAGCGTGTGAGATGAGTGCAATTGTGTAGTAGTTTGAGCACTCTTTGGCATTTCCTTTCTTTGGTATTGGAATGAAAACTGACCTTTTCCAGTCCTGTGGCCTCTGCTGAATTTTCCAAATTTGCTGACATATTGATGTTCCTCTGCTTTTTTTTTTTAATTTAAATTTTTTTCTAAATTTATTTATTTATTTTTAATTTTATTTTATTTTTAAACTTTACAATATCGTATTAGTTTTGCCAAATATCGAAATGAATCCACCACAGGTATACCCGCATTCCCCATCCTGAACCCTCCTCCCTCCTCCCTCCCCTACCCTCCCTCTGGGTCATCCCAGTGCACCAGCCCCAAGCATCCAATACCGTGAATCGAACCTGGACTGACGACTCTAAATTTAATTTATACACCTGAAAGTTCTTAGTTCATGAACTGCTGAAACCTAACTTGAAGGATTTGGGGCATAAAGTTTGTAGCATATCAAATAAGCACAATTTTATGATAGTTTGAACATTCTTTGGCATTGCCCTTTTTGGGGATTGGAATGAATCTCTTCCAGTGCTATGTCTTCTGCTGAGTTTTCCAAATTTGCTGAAATACTGAGTGCAGAACTTTCATACCATCGTATTTTAGTATTTTAAATAGTTCAGGTAGAAATCCATTAACTCCACTAGCTTTGTTTTAGCAACACTTTCTAGAGGTTTCACCTACCCTGTCTAGATGTTTCTTACTTTCATTTTTTAAAGAACAAAATTTTTGTCCTCCTAATATTTTTTCTGTTTTTTTTTTTCCTTTTTTTTCAATTTCATTGATTTCTACATTATTTTTAATATATTTCTTCTATTTGCTTTAATTCACTCAAGTTTTTCAGTGTAGTAAGGTACAGACTGAGGTTATTGATTTTATATCTTTCTTCGTTTCTAATATATACATTTAATGCTACAAATTTACATCTATAAGCACTGATTAAGCAGCATTTCAGATTTTTGCTGTTATAAATTTCAGTTTCATTTAGTTGTAAATAAATTTTATTTTCTCTTGGGTCATCTGATTTTTACCCATGGATTACTTACATGTGATTTTAACTAAAAGGCCAAGAAGCAATGCTCATGGATTATTTACATCAAATAGTTGGGGCTTTTCCAGCTATCTGCCTGTTACTGATTTCAAATTTAATTCCATTATATGATCTTAAAAGTACTTTGTACAATTTCTGTTCTTTAAATTGCTTAAGATGTATTTTATGTTCTAGCACATGACCCAACTTGGTGAATTTTGTGTGTGAGCATGAGTAGAACGTGTACTTTGCTATTATTTGGATTGTTCTATAGATGTCAATTAGGTGAAGTTAACAGATAGTGCTGTTCAAGTCATCTATATTCTTACTGATTTCCTGCCTGTTTGATCTATCAGTTATCAAGACAGAAGTATTGAAATGCCAAACTATAGTTGTGTACTTGTCTATTTCTTCAATTTCCATTAGTTTTTGCCTCATATATTTTGAAACTCTTCTGGTATATTAAAAAAAAAAAATGCTATCTTGATCTAGTTTTGAGGCCCTGGCTAGAGACTAGTTATTTCCTCTCCTTGAGCATCCAACAAGGTCCACATTCCCAATCATTCTATTGGCATCTCACTCTCACACTCTGGGCCACTAAGTGCCTGCCCTAATGTCCCCAGTGAGGTACTAGACAATCAGGGACAGCCCCGTGCCCCAGAGCTTGCTGAAATTAAGCAAATTCATCATTCTCAAACCAGCTTCCCCTGTCTTTCCCTTTTCTTCCACAGAAACCTGAGTGGCCCTGCATGCTGTATTGTGTTATTCTCAGGGGACTTTAAGTTAAATAAACTAAAACTTCCCCATCTTCCCTCTCTTCATCTGTGTCTGGCCTCATCATACTTTACCAGGGTAATACAGTTAAAACAGTTGCTAGATACATATATGTTTAGGAATTTTATATCTTTTGTTATAAAAGTGATCTCTGTGTCATTTTAAAGTGTCCCTGATACTCTTCTTTTGCCCAAAGTTGGCTTTATGTGAAATTATAGAATTGTAGCTACTACAAATTTCCTTTGATTAGTGTTAGCATATTGTATCTTATTACATCTCTTTACTTTTAATCTGCTCTTTAAAAAATTATCAATTTTATATAGACAGCATTTAGTTGTTTTTTTTAATCCAATCTATCAATCTCTCCCTTTTAACTGTATTTAAACTATTTACATATAAAGTGATTTTCAATATATTTTGATTAAATTTTTTCTCTTTTCTGTTCATTACATTTCTATTTTAATTGAGAATTTTTATGCTTCAATTTTATCTACTCTATTAAGCTATCAATTATACTTAAAAAGTAGTGTAGCAAAAGAGTGTGCAAGATAGATTTTGAATAATCTAAAGCTACTTAGAATAGTACCATACTGCTCATGTGTCCTGCAGGAAACACAGCAAAATATCTATCCCATGTTCCTCCCTCTCATCCCTGTTTCACTGTTGTCATTGATTTCACTTTTATATGTGTTCTACATACTCAATACTTTGTTACATGATTTCTTTAAACATTCAGTTATCTCCTATATAAATTTAGGATAAGAAAAATAAAATCCTGTGTTTCACCCTTATTTATTCCTTTTCTGAGTTATTGCTGTAGTTCTTTGGGTTTCTTGCACTCCAGTTTCATTCAATTTTTTGGATCTGTGGTTTTTAGCTTTCTCAATAAATTTGAAAACTATTCCACCATTATTTCTTCAAAGAATGTTTTATGTCTCATTTCTATTATGGACTCATTTCAGTTCAGTCACTCAGTCATGTCCGACTCTTTGCGACCCCATGAACCGCAGCACGCCAGGCCTTCCTGTCCATCACCAACTCCCGGAGTTCACTCAAACCCATGTCCATTGAGTCAGTGATGCCATCCAACCATCTCATCCTCTGTCATCCCCTTCTCCTCCTGCCCCCAATCCCTCCCAGCATCAGAGTCTTTTCCAATGAGTCAACACTTCGCAAGAGGTGGCCAAGGTACTGGAGTTTCAGCTTTAGCATCATTCCTTCCAAAGAAATCCCAGGGCTGATCTCCTTCAGAATGGACTGGTTGGATCTCCTTGCAATCCAAGGGACTCTCAAGAGTCTTCTCCAAGTTCAAAAGCATCAATTCTTCGGCGCTCAGCCTTCTTCATCGTCCAACTCTCACATCCATACATGACAACTGGAAAAACCATAGCCTTGACTAGACAGAAATTTGTTGGCAAAGTAATGTCTCTGCTTTTGAATATGCTGTCTAGGTTGGTCATAACATTCCTTCCAAGGAGGAAGCATCTTTTAATTTCATGCTGCAATCACCATCTGCAGCGATTTTGGAGCCCAGAAAAATAAAGTCAGCCACTGTTTCCCCATCTATGACTATTTACATATATATTAGGCTACTTGAAGTTTTTACAGATCACTGATAATATATTCATTTTCTTCTAAAATTTTTCTTTATTTTTATTTTATTTAATTAATTGATTTTTTTCTAGTTTTCATTTTCTATTTTTTTAAATTTTTGTGACATATTTTCTATTGTTGTGTAGTCAGCTTTACTAACCTTTTCTTGTGCAGTATCTACTCTGCTGTTAATCTTATACAGTTAATTTTTCAATTCACACACTAACATTCATTTGTTGAAATTGATTTCATTCTGTTTTTTCTATGTCTCTCCTTAGGTTTTAAAATATAGAGAATCCTGGGGAGTAGAAATGTAGCACTGGTTGCAATGAACTGAAATTTGAGAAGCATACTTGGATATATTAGTCTCTTCATGCCATTGAAGTAACAGACAAAGAAGGAGGATGCTGGGGTGATTGATTCTAACCATCAAGAAGAAATCAACCCGTTTTTACACAGTGCAGATAAGGAAGACTATGTTTGGAATGCAGAAAATCTAACGAACTTCTTAGTACTATGTCCTTAGTGCCAGTAATTACAATAAATGGAAAAGTATAATAATACAGCTTAAACAGGACTGTTCACGAGTGAAGTCATCATCACCTCACATATATATTACTTGTTTATGGAAAAAGCCACTTAAATGTCTAGAAAAAGAAAAATGAAAGTGAAAAAGTGTTAGTTGCTCAGTCGTGTCCAACTCTTTGAGATCCCAGGGACTGTAGCCTGCCAGGCTCCTCTGTTCATGGAATTCTCCAGGCAAGAATACTGGAGTGGGTAGCCTTTCCCTTCTCCAGGGGACCTTCCCAACACAGGGATTGAACCCAGATCTCCCACATTGCAAGCAGATTCTTTACCATCTGAGCCACAAGGGACCATCAGGAGGAGAAAGTAGATATAAATACCAAATACAGCCATGTGGTGACCAGTTGCAGAAGTGAGAACTGTAATTGTTAAGAGATTGTTTTTCCTAATTTTCATAAGCATATATTTGTATATACAAACCATTTTTTGTGTTTTCTTTACTCATTTTATCCACTCATAGTCTAATATGATATTTGTTGATAATAGTTAACTTTATAACTTTGTATGGAAACATACAAAAATCCATTTAGTACATGATGACTTCATTCAAATCCCTGCATTAAAAGACTTGACTGAGCTCAAACATATTCTAACAACTTAATGTCTGTGTCCCTAGGATGACCCCAGCCAGCCTCTCAAATGCCTGCTGATGAAAATAAGAAAGCTCAGTGCTGCCAGGAAAATTTAATGTTTGTTCTAGCCAGAACCTGGTGATTGGCTGATAGGCCCCTGAACTTCCTTTTAGAGTAGTTAATTTAGAAAGTTTGCAATTATAAATTATTTCTCAGACTTTTGAGAAGTAAATCTTCCACCAACAACACCATCTATTCCAGGACCTAAGAGCTTTCTCTTTGAAATGCAAGCATCCAGGAAGATGGCTCTCACAACACACCCTGCTCAGATGCAAGGGTGAGGTCCTAAGGTAAGGAGCACCATGCTCCAACCTGAACTACTGCCTCCTGTCCAAAAGATAGGAGACATTTGATAAGCACCATTTAGCATACCTCCAGGTCTAGTCGAATGGAGCAAATCCCCTTTCTACTCTTCAGTACCCTTTCCCTAGCACATCCCAGCCTTCGAAAACTAACCTGCCTTTTGTTTCTGTGAAACTGAATTCACCTCATGCTGGATTCTTCCCTGTTGCAGTTGCAGTTACCATCCTTTTGGTTTTAATTGGGCTTCCAGGTGGCTTAGAGTTAAAGAATTAGCCTGTGAATGCAGGAGACACAAGAGACACCAGTTCGATCACTGGGTAAGGAAGATTCCCTCGAGGAGGAAATGGCAACCCACTCCAGAATTCTTGCTTGGAAAATTCCACGGATAGAGGAACCTGGTGGGTTGTAGTCCATGGATTATCAAAGAGTTGGACACGACTGAGCACACACCCACACAGCTTTAACTAGTATCCTTACTGTTTTGACTAGTGTATGACTTTATTTTCAAAACTACCTAATATCAAAAGGATGATGTTAATCAGTCAGTAGCAGTAGAAACTGTGTCTTCTGAAGAAAGGTTTAGCATATTTTTGCTTGTATGTGGAATAGCTGTATCATGTTAAACAGTAAATAAGAATATGTTCTTGTTTTTATTTTGGATTAAGTATCATATTAACTCAGATGACCATTATATCTACTACTGCGGGCAGGAATCCCTCAGAAGAAATGGAGTAGCCATCATGGTCAACAAAAGAGTCCGAAATGCAGTACTTGGATGCAATCTCAAAAGCAACAGAATGATCTCTGTTCGTTTCCAAGGCAAATCATTCAATATCACAGTGATCCAAGTCTATGCCCCAACCAGTAAGGCTGAAGAAGATGAAGTGCAACGGTTCTATGAAGACCTACAAGACCTTTTAGAACTAACACCCAAAAAAGATGTCCTTTTCATTGTAGGGGACTGGAATGCAAAAGTAGGAAGTCAAGAAACACCTGCAGTAACAGGCAAATTTGGCCTTGGAACACAGAATGAAGCTGGGCAAAGACTAATAGAGTTTTGCCGAGAAAATGCAATGGTCATAGCAAACACGCTCTTCCAACAACCTAAGAGAAGACTCTACACATGGACATCCCCAAATGGTCAACACCGAAATCAGATTGATTATATTCTTTGCAGCCAAAGATGGAGAAGCTCTATACAGTCAACAAAAACAAGACCAGGAGGTGACTGTGGCTCAGATCATGAACTCCTTATTACCAAATTCAGACTTAAATTGGAGAAAGTAGGGAAAACCACTAGACCATTCATGTATGGCCTAAATCAAATCCCTTATGATTATACAGTGGAAGTGAGAAATAGATTTAAGGGCCTAGATCTGATAGATTGAGTGCCTGATGAACTATGGAATGAGGTTCGTGACATTGTACAGG
>NW_011495064.1:18319056-18346110 GCF_000754665.1 Bison bison bison | reverse complement strand
CCATCCCCATGGAAAAGAAATGCAAAAAAGCAAAATGGCTGTCTGGGGAGGCCTTACAAATAGCTGTGAAGAGAAGAGAAGTGAAAAGAAAAGGAGAAAAGGAAAGATTAAAAGCATCTGAATACAGAGTTCCAAAGAATAGCAAGGAGAGATAAGAAAGCCTTCCTCAGCCATCAATGCAAAGAAATAGAGGAAAACAACAGAATGGGAAAGACTAGAGATCTCTTCAAGAAAATTAGAGATACCAAGGGGTCATTTCATGCAAAGATGGGCTCGATAAAGGACAGAAATGGTATGGACCTAACAGAAGCAGAAGATATTAAGAAGACGTGGCAAGAATATACAGAAGAACTGTACAAAAAAAGATCTTCATGACCCAGATAATCACGATGGTGTGATCACTAATCTAGAGCCAGACATCCTGGAATGTGAAGTCAAGTGGGACTTAGAAAGCATCTCTATGAAGAAAACTAGTGGAGGTGATGGAATTCCAGTGGAGCTATTCCAAATCCTGAAAGATGATGCTGTGAAAGTTCTGCACTCAATATGCCATCACATTTGGAAAACTCAACAGTGGCCACAGGACTGGAAAAGGTTGGTTTTCATTCCAATCCCAAAGAAAGGAAATGCCAAAGAATGCTCAAACTACCACACAATTGCACTCATCTCACACGCTAATAAAGTAATGCTCAAAATTCTCCAAGCCAGGCTTCAGCAATACGTGAACCGTGAACTTCCAGATGTTCAAGCTGGTTTTAGAAAGGGCAGACGAACCAGACATCAAATTGCCAACATCTGCTGGATCATGGAAAAAGCAAGAGAGTTCCAGAAAAACATCTATTTCTGCTTTATTGACCATGCCAAAGCCTTTGACTGTGTGAATCAGAGTAAACTGTGGAAAATTCTGAAAGAGATGGGAATACCAGACCACCTGACCTGCCTCTTGAGAAATCTGTATGCAGGTCAAGAAGCAACAGTTAGAACCAGACATGGAACAACATACCAGTTCCAAATTGGGAAAGGAGTACATCAAGGCTGTATATTGTCACCTTGCTTATTTAACGCATATGCAAAGTACATCATGCAAAACGCTGGGCTGGAAGAAGCACAAGCTGGAATCAAGATTGCCAGGAGAAATATCAATAACCTCAGATATGCAGATGACACCACCTTTATGGCTGAAAGTGAAGAGGAACTAAAAAGCCTGTTGATGAAAGTGAAAGTGGAGAGTGAAAAAGTTGGCTTAAAGCTCAGCATTCAGAAAACGAAGATCATGGCATCCGGTCCCATCACTTCATGGGAAATGATGGAGAAACATTGGAAACAGTGTCAGACTTTATTTTTTGGGGCTCCAAAATCACTGCAGATGGTGACTGCAGCCATGAAATTAAAAGATGCTTACCCCTTGGAAGGAAAGTTATGACCAACCTAGATAGCATATTCAAAAGCAGAGACAGTACTTTGCCAACAAAGGTCCGTCTAGTCATGGCTATGGTTTTTCCAGTGGCCATGTATGGATGTGAGACTTGGACTGTGAAGAAAGCTGAGTGCCGAAGAATCGATGCTTTTGAACTGTGGTGTTGGAGAAGATTCTTGAGAGTCCCTTGGACTGCAAGGAGATCCAACCAGTCCATTCTAAAGGAGATCAGCCCTGGGATTTCTCTGGAAGGAATAATGCTGAAACTGAAACTCCAGTACTTTGGCCACCTCTTGCGAAGTGTTGACTCATTGGAAAAGACTCTGATGCTGGGAGGGATTGGGGGCAGGAGGAGAAGGGGACGACAGAGGATGAGATGGCTGGATGACATCACTGACTGGATGGACGTGAGTCTGTGTGAATTCTGGGGGCTGGTGATGGGCAGGGAGGCCTGGTGTGTTGCGGTTCATGGGATCGCAAAGAGTCGGACATGACTGAGCGACTGAACTGAACTGAATCATATAAGAAGTTAGTTGGGTGTTGATAAGGGCTCAACTGATATTGCAATACTGAAGTGGACAGCCTATTTCTTCTCCAGTGGATCTTCCTGACCCAGGAATCAAACCAGGGTCTCCTGCACTGCAGGTAGACTCTTTACCAGCTGAGCTACCAGGGAAACCCATGTGAAATAGCTGTATCATGTTAAACAGTAAATAAGACTATGTTCTTGTCTTTATTGGGATTAAGTATTATATAAGAAAAGGAACCAGGCATACATACAGTTAATTAGTTTCCCCACCACAGCCAAAAGCATGACAGGATTGAATTTGATGTAAGGGATGTGGCAGAGAGTAACCAATACAATGGCAAGTGATGAATAGAATAAAATCTGTGCAAGCAAAAAAAATAAATTTGTTGGGTGTTGATAAGGAGTGGACTTATTTTGGTACTATTAATAAACATAAATATAAGCTATCAATTTATAAAAACAATTCATGAAAAACATTATGTGTGAAATACATAGATATCACAGAATAAATGATCTTGGGGAGTTGCTATCTGATCTCATTTTAGGAAGATAAAAATCTGGAGATATCCCTTCTCATAAGAGAAAATGAATTGAGAAATATGACCGTACTGGAACAATATAGAAGACTCTGAATGTGATTCTTGCTGCTCTACAAAATGGAACTTTCTGAAAAGTGTGATTATAAAAATCACCTGTCTGATTCACAAGACATATTCCAGAATTCTGCTTCCTTTCCTGTAACACTGATTCATAGTCTCCGGGGGCGGGGCAGGGGGGGCGGCTAAGAAGCTATTTATTAAACATTTGTATCTCAAGATCAGGTAGACTGGGGACTTGCTACACTAAAGAATGGTGCTGTATATTGGCATATTTTTATATCCAAGTTTAAATTTCCAGGACTCATAATCTAATATTTTAGGAGACTAAGACTGATGAAAAAGCAAAATGGCTGTCTGGAGAGGCCTTTCAAATAACTGTGAAAAGAAGAGAAGCGAAAAGCAAAGGCGAAAAGGAAAGATACAAACATCTGAATGCAGAGATCCAAAGAAAAGCAAGAAGAGATAAGAAAGCCTTCTTCAGCGATCACTGCAAAGAAATAGAGGAAAACAACAGAATGGGAAAGACTAGAGATTTCATCAAGAAAATCAGAGATACCAAAGGAATATTTCATGCAAAGATGGGCTCGATAAAGGACAGAAATGGTATGGACCTAACAGAAGCAGAATATATTAAGAAGAGATGGCGAGAATACACAGAAGAACTGTACAAAAAAGATATTCACAACCCAGATAATCACGATGGTGTGATCACTAATCTAGAGCCAGACATCCTGGAATGTGAAGTCAAGTGGCCTTAGAAAGCATCACTACAAACAAAGCTAGTGGAGGTGATGGAATTCCAGTGGAGCTATTCCAAATCCTGAAAGATGATGCTGTGAAAGTTCTGCACTCAATATACCAGCAAATTTGGAAAACTCAGCAGTGGCCATAGGACTGGAAAAGGTCAGTTTTCATTCCAATCGCAAAGAAAGGCAATGCCAAAGAATGCTCAAACTACCACACAATTGCACTCATCTCACACACTACTAAAGTAATGCTCAAAATTCTCCAAGCTAATCTTCAGCAATATGTGAACCGTGAACTTCCTGATGTTCAAGCTGGATTTAGAAAAGGCAGAGGAACCAGACATCAAATTGCCAACATCTGCTGGATCATGGAAAAAGCAAGAGAGTTCCAGAAAAATATCTATTTCTGCTTTATTGACTATGCCAAAGCCTTTGACTGTGTGGATCACAGTAAACTGTGGAAAATTCTGAAAGAGATGGGAATACCAGACCACCTGACCTGCCTCTTGAGAAATCTGTATGCAGGTCAGGAAGCAACAGTTAGAACTGGACATGGAACAACAGACTGGTTCCAAATAGGAAAAGGAGTACGTTAAGGCTGTATATTGTCACCCTGTTTATTTAACTTATATGCAGAGTACATCATGAGAAACGCTGGGCTGGAAGAAACACAAGCTGGAATCAAGATTGCCGGGAGAAATATCAATAACCTCAGATATGCAGATGACACCACCCTTATGGCAGAAAGTGAACAGGAACTAAAAAGCCTCTTGATGAAAGTGAAAGTGGAGAGTAAAAAGGTTGGCTTAAAGCTCAGCATTCAGAAAACGAAGATCATGGCATCTGGTCCCACCACTTCATGGGAAATAGATGGGAAACAGTGGAAACAGTGTCAGACTTTATTTTTGGGGGCTCCAAAATCACTGCAGATGGTGACTGCAGCCATGAAATTAAGACACTTACTCCTTGGAAGGAAAGTTATGACCAACCTAGATAGCATATTCAAAAGCAGATACACTACTTTGCCAACAAAGGTTCGTCTAGTCAAGGCTATGGTTTTTCCTGTGGTCATGTATGGGTGTGAGAATTGGACTGTGAAGAAGGCTGAGCGCCGAAGAATTGATGCTTTTGAACTGTGGTGTTGGGGAAGACTCTTGAGAGTCCCTTGGACTGCAAGGAGATCCAACCAGTCCATTCTGAAGGAGATCAGCCCTGGGTTTTCTTTGGAAGGAATGATGCTAAAGCTGAAACTCCAGTGCTTTGGCCACCTCATGCGAAGAGTTGAGTCATTGGAAAAGACTCTGATGCTGGGAGGGATTGGGGGCAAGAGGAGAAGGGGACGACAGAGGATGAGATGGCTGGATGACATCACTGACTCGATGAACGTGAGTCTGAGTGAACTCCGGGAGTTGGTGATGGACAGGTAGGCCTGGCGTGCTGCGATTCATGGGGTTGTGAAGAGTCGGACACGACTGAGCAACTGATCTGAAGACTGATGAATAACCTCAGTTAATCCTCAAATGACGAACTGATAATGGAATACTAGAGTGGGTAGCCTTTCCATTCTCCAGTGCATCTTCCTAACCAAGGAGTTGAACTGGCAAATTCTTTGCCAGCTGAGCTACCAGGGAAGCCCATGTGGAACAGCTGTATCATGTTAAACAGTAAATACGACTATGTTTTTGTCTTTATTTGGGATTATTAATCAGTGTTAGTCTCCTAAATGTTAGATTATGAATCCTGGAAATTTAAACTTGAAAGCAAAACAAAAAACAAAAAAACTATACTTTTCCTACCAAAATTTTTTTCAAACATGAAGTGAATGCTTCCAAATACTTCGCATTAAAACAGAGAAATTGAAAGCAAGGAAGTAATTACTTAAATCCTCTTGAATATAAGCACTATAATAAATGAGACTATTGCTTATTTTTGCAATATTTAGTATTCTAAATGTAATTGTATATTAACAAATTTTTAATTCTTAATTAGTAAGAGGATAGCAGCAAAAACTTTGCCTCAATTTTTTTTCCTTTGAAATTATTGCCTCGCTTTCAATTGATGTGCTCTTGTTAAAAATCATAATTTGTCTTTTCTTCATATCTTTAAATTCTTAAACTTGTTAACTTCAGTTTACACAGTTAGCTTTCCAAGTTACATACCTAAAACTTCCCATTCTTTACTTTGACTCTCTAACAGTGGCTTTGTTTAATACCATTTTTTTTCACTAGAGGAATTAGATATAAAATATGGGTACAGATTTTTTATAAATCTGAATGTAGAAAGAATTCTTTCAAATCCAAAATAACTTTTTTACTTCAAAACATATTTATTTTTCTCCAATATATATTATGTGGAATTGTTTTTAATCAGTTTGCTTGTTCTCTTTGGACAGTCTATAAGAAGATGTTTCATTGGGCTCCAATTCTTTATTCAGAATTGCTTTTTGGTAAAATCCTTACATGTATAATGCCATGTCATTAATTTGAATTACCTCAATGTTTGGGGAAATTTTTATTATATGATATTCTTCAAGGGTAAAAACTTTCTTAACAAAATAATACTTGAAAGTTAATATAAAACACATCAAGCTAGAAACTATAAAGCAGAGTATTATGAAGAAATTTAAACATATGCTAACATACTTCAATGTAAAAGAGGGCACTGAATTTTAACCTTTCTGTGCCATTCTTAGCTAGTCTAAAAGATAACACTTTATTTATGATTATAGTTTATGGGTATATGAAATACATGACATCAATATTAGAAGTGGTTAAAGGGAGGAAGTGAGAATAATTTGTATATTAAGAGAAAAGAAAAAATGCAATCATACACAATGCTGATTAAAATTAAAGAAGGCACTAAAGAGTGGAAGACTAAAAGTAAACAAAGAACAAGGGAATAAATAGAAACATTACAGATATGATAGTAACTCAATTATATCAATAATCACTTTAAATTTTAATGCTCTAAATACACAAATTGAAAGATTGAAAACTAACAGAGTACATTAAAAACCTCAACTGTATGCTGTCTATAAGAAACCTATTTTAACTATAAAAATATACATCAATTAAACATATAGGGGTGAATTCCTATTTGCTTATTTTTGCCTTTGTCTCATATGCTTTTGGTTGTCAAATCCAAAACATCATTGCCAAGATCAACATCAATTTTTCCCTTAGTTGTTGTTCATTCGCTCAGTCATGTCCGACTCTGTCACCCCATCGACTGCAGCATGCCAGGCTTCCCTGTCCTTCACCATCTCCCGGAGCTTGCTCAAACTTATGTCCACTGAGTCAGTGATGCCATCCAACCATTTTGTCCTCTGTCATCCCCTTCTTCTCCTGCCTTCAAGCTTTCCCAGAATCAGTCTTTCCCAATATGTCAGCACTTTGCATCAGGTAGCCAAAGTATTAGAGCTTCAGCTTCAGCATCAGTCCTTCTAAAGAATATTCAGGATTGATTTCCTTTAGGATTGACTGGTTTGATCTCCTTCAGGATTGACTGGTTTGATCTCTTTTAGGATTGACTGGTTTGATTTCCTTTAGGATTGACTGGTTTGATCTTGCAGTCCAAGGGACTCTCAAGAGTCTTCTCCAACAGTTCAAAAGCATCAATTCTTCGGCACTTAGCTTTCTTTATGGTCCAACTCTTTCATCCATATATGACTTCTAGAAAAAATGTATCTTTGACTAGATGGACCTTTGTTGGCAAAGTAATGTCTCTGCTTTTTAATATGCTGTCTAGGTTTGTCATAGCTTTTCTTCCAAGGAGCAAACTTCTAATTTCATGGTTTCAGTCACCATCTGCAGTGATTTTGAAGCCCAAGAAAATTAAGTCTCTCACTGTTTCCATTGTTTCCCTATCTATTTGCCGTGAAGTGATGAGACTGGATGCCATGATGTTCATTTTTGAATCTTCAGTTTTAAACCAGCTTTTTCACTCTCCACATTCACCTTCATCAAGAGGCTCTTAGTTCCTCCTTGCTTTCTGCCATAAGGATAGTATTATCTGCAAGTCTGAGATTATTGATATTTCTCCTGGCAATCTTTGCTTTAGCAGTTTCACAGTTTCAGGTCATACATTTAAATTACATTGCCCCTGTAGATTGCCTTGAGTTGTACAGGCATTTTCAGAACATTAATTTTTACCACTCATTTACATGAGATAGCTTATCATACTTTTGTATTCCTTAAATTTTTATCAATATTTTACAGATATAAATATACATATCTTTCATCTCCTTGATTAAATTTATTCCTGAGTATTTGATTTATGCTATTGTAAGCAGGCTTGTTTTCTTAATTTCCATTTCTGATGATTTCTTGGTGGTGTATAAAAATGCAACTGATTCTTGTATGCTGGTTTTGTATCCTGCTACTTTACTGCATTTATCAGTTCTGAGTTTTTTGGTAGAGATTTTTAAGGTTGTTTTTTAATATAGAAGTTTATATCATACAAAAACAGTTATTTTTATTCTTTCTGATTTGGATGGCTTATTTTGTCTGTTTTTTACTAATTTCTTTGTCTAGAACTTGAGGTGCTGTGTTGAACAGAAGTGGTGAGAATGGCACCTTCGTCTTGTTCCTGATCTTGAAAGAAAAGTTTATAACTTTTTACTGTGGAGTGTGGTATTAGTTGTGGGCTTGTAATATATGACCCATATTATGCTGAAGTATGTTCCCTCTGGACTCACTTTGTTGAGAGTTTTTATCATGAATGGATATTCAATTTTGTCAAATGCTTGTTTTCTGTATGTATTGAGATAATGTGATTTTATCCTTCATTTTGTCTTTAATTTATCTACATTTGAAACATCCTTGTATCCTGGGATAAATCCCACCAGAACATGGTATACTATTTTTTTAATGTGCTATTGAATTAATTTGCTTGTATTTTATTGAGGGCTTTTTCATCTATGTTCATTAAGGATATTAGCCTGTGATTTTATTTTCATGTAGTATTTTTGTCTTGATTTGGTGTCAGGGCAATATTGACACCATAAAGTTAGTTTGGAAGTGTTTCTTACTCTTTAATTTTAAGAAGTTTCTGAATGGCATGGGAAACAATCAACACAATTAAGCAATTTATACAATGGGAGAAAATATTTGTAGCCATATATCCAATAATAGGTTGATTATATATATATACATACACACATGCACATATATATATACCTGCATATATATACTGCATACATATGTACATATATGTATACATATACATCAGTTCAGTTCAGTTCAGTCACTCAGTCGTGTCCGACTTTTTGCGACCCCATGAATCGCAGCACACCAGGCCTCCCTGTCCATCACCAACACCTGGAGTTCACTCAGACTCACGTCCATCGAGTCAGTGATGCCATCCAGCCATCTCATCTTCTGTCATCCCCTTCTCTTCCTGCCCCCAATCCCTCCCAGCATCAGAGTCTTTTCTAATGAATCAACTTTTCGCATGGGGTGGCCAAAGTACTGGAGTTTCAGCTTTAGCATCATTCCTTCCAAAGAAATCCCAGGGCTGATTTCCTTCAGAATGGACTGGTTGGATCTCCTTGCAGTCCAAGGGACTCTATATACACACATATGTATGTATATACATATATACACATATACGTATGTATACACACATATGTATGTATATACATATACACACATATGCATGTATATACATATATACACATATATGTATGTATATACATGCACACAATGTATATACATATATATATATACATACATACACACATGCTCAGTAGGAAAAAAATCCAAAACAAGAAATAACCCAACTGAAAACTAAGCAAAGGACCTGAATAGACATTTTTCTACAGAAGGCATATAAAAAATGCTCAGTACCACTAATCTTCAAGGAAATGCAAATCAAAACCACAATGCTATATCACCTTACACAATAAATAACTTTGAAAGTTAATACAACATTGTCTGTATGTTAGCACAACTACTTATGGTACACTGGAGTGCACAAGAATACTAGAGTGGATTGTCATTTCCTTCTCCAACAGAAGAAAATACAGTAAAATTTATACTAGGGAAGAAAGAAGAAAGATTTCAGTTTGAGATGAAACTGAGTCTAGAAATTCTGTTTAATTTTATTACTTTATTTTCTTGATTTCTCTCTCTCTCTCAATTCTTTTTGCTCATTTCCCTCATTTTCTTGAATTCTTGCTAGATCTTTTAAATGTAAATCTGTTGGTTAAGTTTTCAAATACGTATTCAAACTTGACAATTGAAAAATCAATTGCTTTTGTCCTCTTCATTCCATTTCACTCTTAATCTCCTTAATTGTTTACTTCAATAATTAATTTGGGCAAAATTAATCCTATAATTATCTCTCAGTTTATCTGGTTAAATAAAAGTGACATCATCACACACACATTCTCTTCAATTGTGTGATATTAGGACAAATTTGTAAGAAAATTTGTTTAGCAATGCTAAAGAAGAAAAGCAAATTGAAACAAGTTCTGAAGAAACATCCCATGATGTATCCCATAAATTTGCAAGGTGTAAAGTCTACAAAGGCATTTGAGTTGTAATTTATAAATGTTGTGTCTAAAGTGTCCTTGGAAGATTCCTTTTTTAAACCTTTTAATGTATCTTAATTGTTTTCATCTGCTGCAGAACTTTCAAGTTGATACAAGTGTGTGTGTGTGTGTGTGTGTGTGTGCGCACTCAGTCGTGTCTGGCTCTTTGAAACCCCATAAACTATAGACCACAGGTTCCTCTGTCTATGGGATTTCCTAGGCAAGAATTTTGGACTGGGTTGTCATTTCCTCCTACAGGGAATCTTCCCCACCCAGGGATTGAACCTGTGTCTCCTGTGGCTCCCGCATTAACAGGCAGATTCTTATCAATGGGCCACCTGGGAAGCCCAAGTTGCTTTCCTACCTTAATAAACAGAATGCCTGCGACCTTTTTAATATGGGACTTACACATGAATTGGAAATAACCTTGTTGCTACAGTTCGCTTGATAGCACTTAGTAGTCCAGCAGGTCATGCTTAAAAACTGACACCATAGTGGTAATTCATAACCAGTTCTAACTGCACTTCCAGCATGGTTCTGGGTCAAAAGCACTATTACCCTTCACTTCTAGTTCATATATGTTTCAACCCATCAGTTTTACTTTGATAAATCTTCTCTTGAGAATAGAATGTGATGTTTATTCTGGAAAGATATGTGTGAAGCTGCACCCAGTGGATAAGAAACAGTTGTAAATAAGCAGAATGATAGACTTACATATATCCTGGAATGATAAGTGTGAAGATATAGTTAGTGGATACATAAACAAAGATAAATGCTTTCCAGTTTATCCCATTTAGTCAACACACACACACCCTCAAATACACTCAGAGGATAGTATAAAATATAAGGAACTATGAACAAAGGGTGAGAGCAATAACTCACATTCCCATTTTCTAAAATAACTATATCCTACCTCCATTAAATCCAGCTCTCCCCAACCTTTCTCTGCTAACATTGCTTCACTATTTTGAGAAGATAAAAGTTCTCAGACAGAGCTGTCTGCTCTTTTCACTTTGTCCATGTGCATATTCTCCTTTTTGCTCTTCTACAAGACTATGAAACACCTTGCTTCTATCAAAGGAAAATCCTCATGCTTGGGTTATGAACCCAGTTCCATATACTTCACCCTTACAAGAACTTCAATCTTACACATTTCTTTTTGGCTTGTATCATCAGGAATTGTGTTTTACTGGGGCAGTGTCTTAATATACTTCATCAATATTGTATATTATTATCTATAATATATTACTTCTACTTTTAAAGTAAAAAAATGTTCAGTAAGATAGATAGCTAGTAAATAGTATATTTAATTTTAGAATGATATTTCCACATATACATTTATGCCGCTAGTTATTATAAGCCATTTTATTGATTCTAGATTTTACTTTTTATCAACTTACCCTTAACTAGACATGATAACAGAAAAGGCAATGGTAACACACTCCAGTACTCTTGCCTGGAAAATCCCATGGATGGAGGAGCATGGTAGGCTGCAGTCTATGGGGTCGCTAAGAATCGGACACGGCTGAGTGACTCCACTTTCACTTTTCACTTTCACACACTGAAGAAGGAAATGGCAACCCCCTCCAGTGTTCTTACCTGGAAAATCCCAGGGACTGGGGAGTCTGGTGGGCTGCCATCTATTGGGTTACACAGAGTCGGACATGACTGAAGCGACTTAGCAATAGCAGCAGCAGACATGATAATATTCTGATAATTATAGTATATTCACAATGTATCCATTCCACCAATACTTACTGAACATTGCTTGCAGGTATAGTTCTAGATATTGGAGACTCAAAACTAATACTTTTGCATTTTTGCAATTCATATTGTAGTGAGGAGTATTGGAAGCAACATAAGGATGACAAATAATAAATATAATAAAGAAAAAAAAATTATAATGAACATTAGAGAGTGATGAAAGTGAAACTCACTCAGTTGTATCTGACTCTTTGCCACCCCATAGATTATACAGTCTATGGAATTCTCCAGGCAAGAATACTAGAGTGGGTAGCCTTTCCCTTCTCCAGGGGATCTTCCCAACCCAGGGACTGAACTCAGGTCTCCCACATTACAGGCATATTCTTTACCAATTGAGCCACAAGGGAAGCCTAAGAATACTGGAGTGGGTAGACTATCCCTTCTCCATGGGATCTTCCCAACCCAGGAATGGAACTGGGGTCTCCTGCATTGCAGGCAGATTCTTCACCAACTGAGCTATCAGAGAAGTGACAGGTTATGAAAAAACAAAACAAAACAAAACAAAAAACAGAGTGAGAGAATGGAAATCGAGAAGAAGGCATTGGAACTTTTAAATAAGTGCTCAGATGGGCCTCTCAGATGAAACTATGCAAAGATAAGAAAGAGAAAAGGAGTGAATCTTTTAGACACTTGGATTAAAATATTCCAGGAAAGAAAAAAAAAAGAGCTATAGGGTATTGGGGTAGCTGTGACAGAGGAGATGAGGTCAGAAATATAAAATATGGCCATACTATAAGAGCCTTTAATGCCATTGTGTGGACTTTAGTTATTTTTATAAAAAATGGTAGTTAGTTGGAAGGAGATTCAAGAGGGAGGGGACATATGTATATCTATGGCTAATTTCATGCTAATGCATGGCAGAAATCAGGCTTCCCTGTTAGCTCAGCTGGTAAAGAATTCACCTGCAATGCAGGAGGCCCCGGTTTGATTCCTGGGTTTGGATTATCCCCTGAAGAAGGAATGGGCTACCCACTCTGGTATTCCTGAGCTTCCCTGGTGGCTCAGATGATAAAGAATCCACTTGCAATGCAGGAGACCTGGGTTCGATCCCTGAGTTGGAAAGATCCCCTGGTGGAGTGATGGCAACCCACTTCAGTATTCTTATCTGGAGAATCCCCATGAACAGAGGAGACTGGCAGCCTACCATCCGTGGGGTCACAAAGAATTGGATACAACTGAGCAACTGAGCTCAGTGCAGCACATGGCAGAAACCAACACAATACTGTAAAACAATTATCATTTAATTAAAAATAAATTAAAATATAAAAAAATGAAAAAATAGTAGGTAGTAGTTGATTCTCAGCAGAAGAGTGATATAACTTGTTTATACAGAATTATCTGGATATTGGTATATTTTAGGGGAGCAAGGAGAAGCAAGGTGTTGGATATAAGGCTAATTCAATGATCCAAGAGAGATTTGATTACCAACAATTGAAAGTGGTAAAATCTGTTTGTACTTTGAAAATAAATTCAAGATAATTCCTGGTGGATTAGATGAAGGGAGCAAGGGGGGAATGAAAGGAGTCAAGATGACTCCAGAGTGTTAGTTTTTCTGTCATGTCCGACTATTTGCGACCCATCGGCTGTGGCCCACCAGGCCCCTCTATCCAGGGAATTCTCCAAGCAAGAATAGTGGAGTGGGTTACCATTACTTTCTCCAAGTGTCTTTAATTGAGCAAATTGAAAAGACTGTTGTCGTTCATTCAGACGTGCAAATCTATGGGTGCTGCTGATTTAAGGGCAGTGTCTAGTGTGAGATACAAGTTAGATATGAAAGTTATGGTGGTGACTAGCAGGTTGAATACATTAGTCTTGGTTTTAAGGAGGGTGGTCCATTCTGGAGATATGAATTTGGGAATTATCAGCATATAGATGATATTAAAGAAATTGGAATGGATTAGATTACCAAACAAGTGAGTGTAGGTAGTGAGAGAATAGAAGAGGTCTAAGAAGTAAACATTTGGGCACCTCAGATTTAGAAGGTCTAGGAAAATAGCAAAAGTGAGAAAATGAGACTAAGAAACACTATAGAGGTAAGAGGAAAAATGAATCATGTCCGAGAAGTCAAATGATTAACCTTAATAAATGCTGTTGCTAAGTCAAGTAAAATTAGAACTGAGAATAAAATAAGGGTTTAAATAATATAGAGGCTAATGGTATGCTTGGATAGTAGAATACAATAGAGTGCTGGGAAAGAATACTTAAATAGACTATATTTAAGAGAGATTAGCAGAAAAGATAATAGTTTTTGCATAATAGCTATGAGAATTTGTCAGTAAGAAGTTCTGGAAAAGCAGAGAATAGGCAGAAATTTCAGGAGTCAATGTCGTGTGATGAACAGATGCCCAAGAGGAGGAAGTCTTAATCTAAAGGAAGAACAAGAAAGGAAAGTGAAAGTGTTAGTCGCGCAGTCATGTCTGACTGTTTGTGACCCTGAAGACTGTAGCCCATGGACAGGCTCCTCTGTCCATGAAATTCTCCAGGTAAGAATACCGGAGTGGTTTGTCATTCCCTTCTCCAGGGGATCGTCCCAACCAAGGGATCAAACTCAAGTCTCCTGTATGGCAGGCAGTTCTTTACCACCTGAGCCACCAGAAAAGCCCACAAGAAAGGACAAAAGAAAAGATATTGTGAGTCAAGAAGGAATATTCACTAGGAGTTCAGAAGCTGCAGTCTTGCAGAGGCTTTAACTTACTTAAATCTCTACAGACTCACATACATAAGTAGATTTTACTTGGCTTAAAGATGAAGATCTACCCAAGCTCAATATTTCTTGATACACATTAAGCAGTACAGCCAATATTCCTGGGTTATGCCTCATTTGAACTTCATAAAATATCTTTAATGAGTAAATTTTCTTTTTCTTTTTCTTAATTTATTTTCCAGGTCAAATTATTGCCCACAAATTATGAGAACACAGAGGTTAATTTTTGAGGAATTAATGAGAGGGAAAAATCATCTATGTATTTTTAAAGTATACAGTAGGAAAGAAGTATTAAGAATTAAACTAAGAAGTGAAAGATACATTGCTATGGCTAATGTTATTAGGCCTTAGACTTTAATTTCATTCTTTAGCTTTCCAAATTGAATTTAAATGTTCTGAATTAGAAATTCTCCCCTTTGTAAGCTATGTGTTATGTGTTAAATAAATGAATGACATTATTTTACATATTATCTTAGCCACATTATACAGAAGTTTTATCAATGCAACAATAACCAGGAGGTTGGACTTTGGTTTTTCAGCCTCTTCTATTGCTATATTTCTAATTTTATTTACATTTGTTTGATATCCATTGCAAATACATTACCATTAGAAAGTTTTAGGTGTATCTATTTTTTTTTAAATTGAAAACCAAGTGAAATTAGCTGATTTGCTTTAAGGGATATGCTATTTTAATTACTGTACATTTAGCTATTATCAATATTTGCCATGCCTATTATTTATTAATTAGTAAAACACATTTAAAATCATCAAAATCCATTTCCTAATATTAGTGAAAAATGGAATAACTATGTCTTACTGGAAATCTTTACAATAAAGTTTATGACCCACTGAAAGTGAAATTCTTCAAACTACTTCTCTATTTATATATCTTATTGAAGATAATATCTGGCATTGGCATTTAATATTGTATACCTGAAGAGTCATCACAGGCTCAACAGTTTGTGACAAATAAGAAAGAAATATTTGTTTCATATAATTCATAAGAGAAATGCAGACACAGCTTAGAGAATATAAAATACAAAGCAAAAAAGAAAAGGATTACTTTCATTTCTAAAAATAGTAGCTATCAATATGATTTATATGGAAAAAATATACTGATGAAAACCATAAAAATTTAAATCCAGAATGGTTAGAACTCAAACTTGCATAGATATTCTCAAAAAGGGGACAGTTCATGTTGTTTTATCATTTGGAATGTTCACTTTCACTCTAGTTATATAACTGCGGACTGTCTTCATATACATTTCAGACAGAGGTATGCCTCTTTGTCTACCATCATTATTTACCAGAAAATTGGTCTGGTTATTCTGAATACAAAGCAAATCCATATTACTAGAAAAATTTCTTTTGGATACTTACATCCTCATTTTAGATATTCTAAGTATAATGTTTTCTTTGTCAAATTTTTTCTTTCCCATGCTTGGCCAGTTATATCCTTCTGAACTATAAAACATATGAGGTTATTAACTGGGGAAATATATGAAAAATTTGATGAGTTCAGGGCAGTTCTAGTTTTGTTTCATTGTGAACTAGGGAAGCACCATGAAAAGTGATTTGTAGAATAAATACCTGACAATGAATTAGGTGAATCTGACATACAGTCCTATTATAAGTAATAGTTATAGAAAAACAAAAAACAAACCTTGTTTACATTCTAGGCATATTTACCCTGAGGATTAGTAACTTAAAACAGATGAGGTAAAGAAGAAAAGAAATATTTATCTATCACAAATGGCTGTTTTCATTTTGAACTAAAAGGACATGTCTGCACTTTTCAGTAATAACAAAATCTATCTCCAACTGTCAGTCTCAAGGAAAAAAATGTTGTTCATATAAAATTCATAGAACTAAAGGAGTTCCTGTCATAATGCTTTCAAGAGAGCACTGTCAAATCTCTTTGGGCCTTTAGTTTAAATGTCATTTCTAGTCAACTGCAGGGATTTTTAAAGTGTTTCAGCATCAGTTTTTTCCTAGGGGTATATCGGGTCTTTCAGAGAATTTATGTTTTTTTAATAAAAGACACTGTACTGCCAGTCTTTGTGAAATACCCTTCCAGATAGTAAAATTTGTAAATGACTTACAGGAGAAAATATGCAAGAATCTTTAATTCATTTTCAAGCAGTAGAAAACGGACAAAGATTACAGGATAAGTGGTTCATGAATAATGAAGTTAACCCCACAGGGAAATTAAAGTAGGATACTCCTATAATCTTAGTTACTGAAGGGAAAGATTAATTATGATTCAAAACCATCCTGGGATTCCTCCAAAGGGATTCCAATATTGGAAGACTCAAGTGAATTCATCCTAAGCTGGATCAAAACAAAAGACCATCATATTATGGTAAGCCTGGAAATGATCTCATCAGTTCAGTTCAGTTAGGGACTTATTAATGTCTTAATCCCTTTTACCAACCTTTCCTAAAACAAATATCCATATATATCTTTGATGTTCTCTTTCCCACTTGACAAGTCATAATTTGTTACAACTTTTATAAGATGCATGCCACAAAAGTGATATCTTCTTTTCTTCCCAAAATACTTTGAAAATGTTTCTTCTGCTAGACTTGGTCTTAGAAAATTGTTGTCATCTACTCAAAATATTAATGGAGTCATTATTTTCATCACCTGCCAAAACTGTTAGTCTTTATTATCACAAAAACTATTTAAAGCAGTAGTTGCCTCCATATATGTTATTGTTAGCATTTTTATTTCAGCTTATTATGTATTTAGTCTTCATGATTCTTATTGTGAGTTAGTTAACAGCAAGGCTTCTTTGATAGCTCAGTTGGTAAAGAATCTTCCTGCGATGGAGGAGACCCCAGTTCGATTCCTGGGTTGGGAAGATCCCCTGGAGAAGTGATAGGCTACCCACTCCAGCATTCTTGGGCTTCCCTGGAGGCTTGGGCTTCCCTTGTGGCTCAGCTGGTAAAGAATCCATCTGCAATGTGGGAGACCTGGGTTCGATCCCTGCGTTGGGAAGACCCCCTGGAGAAGGGAAAGGCTACCCACTTCATTATTTTTGCCTGGAGAATTCCAGGGACTGTATAGTCTACAGGGTCACAAAGAGTCGGACAGGACTGAGCGACTTTCACTTTCACTTTCATTCCAGGTGGTGCTAGTGGTTAAAGGACTCACATGCCAATACAGGAGACATAAGAGATTGGGGTTCCATTCCTCGGTTGGGAAGATCTCCTGGAGGAGGGCACAGCAACTCACTCCAGAATTCTTGCCTGGAGCATACCATGAACAGAGGATCCTGTCCATGGAGTTTCAAAGAGTTAGATAGGACTAAAGTGGCTTAGCACACACAAACAGCAACCAAATGAAACAAATCAAATATTTGCGGTGTGAGTAAGGAGAAATATTTTGAAACTGAAATCAAATGGAGATAATAAGTCCATAATTGTTTAAAGTATTATACTATGTCCAATCTGGAGACAGAAATCACATAATAATTTAAATGAAAGAACAAGATTAAATCCCAGTATTCTGATGAAATGAAAATAATTTAAATACATTTATAAAAATGCTCAGTGAGTTTAGAAAAAGAACAGAGAAATATATTAAACACTTCAACAAATTTAGAAAATATAAAAAGGATAAATCAGAGCTGGACAATACAAAGCTCAAATGAAAATGGAAGGAACAAACACCACATTAGGTGATATGGAATATCAATCAGTATCATATACTGTATTAACAAAACCAAAAATGAAAATCACAGAATCATTTCAATAGCTGCAGAAAAATCATTTGACAAAATACAATATCCATTTGTGGTAAAAACTCTTAATGCAATGTGTATAGAGAGGAACATACCTCAACATAATAAAGGCCACTTATGACAAACCCACAGCTAACATAATACTCAATGGTGAAAAGCTCAAAGCTTTTCTTGTAAGATCAGAAGCAAGACAAGGGTGCTTGTCTTGCCACTTTTATGCAACATAGTACTGAGAACTCTAACCATGGCAATTAAGCTAGAAAAAGAGAGAAAGTGTATCTAAACTGGAAGGGAAGAAGTAAAGCTGTCACTATTTGCAGATAATATATACAGAAAACCCTAAAGACTCCACTAAAATCTATTATAACTAATAATTCTGTAAAGTTGCAGAAAACAAAATTAATATACAGACACCTGTGGCATTTCTATACACTAATAAAGAAGTTTCAGAAATCAAGAGAGAAATCAAGCACATAATCACATTTACAATCATATCAAAAAGAACCAGATATCTAGAAATAAATTTAATCAAGAAACTGAAGGGATTCTCTGGTGGCTCAGATGGTCAAGAGGCTGCCTGAAATGCGGGAGACCTGGGTTCAATACATGGGTTGGGAAGATCCCCTGGAAAAGGAAATGGAAACCCACTCCAGTATTCTTGCCTGGGAAAATCCATTGGATGGAGGAGCCTAGTGGGCTAGAGTCCATGCAGTTGCAAAGAAATGGACATGACTGAGCGACTTCACTTTTACTTCTGAAAACTATATATCCTGAAATATATATATATATATATATATATGAATATATATATATATTCTGAAAACTATAAGAAATTGATGAAAGAAATTCATGACAAAAATAAACAGAAAGATATTCTTTGTTCACAGATTGAAAGAATATTGGAAAAAAATGTTCATACTACCCAAACTGATCTACAGATTCAGTGTAATCCCTAGTAAAACAGTAAAAAAAAAAAAGTAAAATGTCTTCACATGGAAAACTACAAAGCTTTGCTGAGAGAAATGTCCAGAGACAAAAGTAGATGGAGGGACCCATTATATTTAGGGACTGAAAGAGTCAATGCTGCTAAAATTGGACATGCCAAATTGACCTATAGATGGAATACAATCCCATTCAAATTTTTAGAAAACTTTTTAGAAGAAATTAACAAGCTGATTTTAAATTGTAGATACAGGTAAACAATCAAGAAAAGTCAAAACAATTTTCTAAAACCAGAACAATTTAAGAAGACTTATTTCAATAATGCAGTAATCAAGACAATGGGATCAAGATGAAGCATTGCGCAATAGGACAATAGAAGAGGATAGAATCCAGAAATAGATCTACTCTTACATGGTCAACTGATTTTTTATAAAATCTCCAGCCTAACACAATAGAGAGAAGTCTTGTCAATAAATGATGTTGATGGGGAGATGAAGATAGAATAAGAGGATGTGGAGTTCACCTCCCACCATGAACACATCAAAGATACAACTACCTATCTAACTGTGGAACAATTCTTACTGAAAAATAATCAGAAACTGGCAGTGAGACTCCTGTACAAGGCTGTAATAGGATAGGAAGGAAAGAAAAACAATCAAGTTGGGACTAGTGACCCTGGGAGAGAACTCAGAGAAGAAGGGAGATTAAAAGGGAGACACCTATCTTGGGAAGGGAGCACAGAGAGCCACAGAAAGGGCATTCCAGTCCCTGAATCTTATGTAGAAGCTCCACCCACTTGGTTGGCTGGAGGAGAGCTGTGAGAAATAGGAGGGCTGGGGACCACAGGGCACAGCCTGGTGTGGCAGTGGCCTTTGTTGGCGCTTACTTAAGCAATACCTTAGCAGTTTTTCCACCACAGCTAATCTCCCAGTATGTCCACCAGCCCTGCAGAGTGATTTCATCACAGACCAGGAGTGGTGGAAGCAGGGGGAAGTGATCAGCTGTGAAAGACAAATGGAACTTGCCGCCGAGGCTGTCTGAACTGAATAGCCACAGATATCTAAACAGGCAGAGCATTTTACCTCTATCTGCACATGGACCCCACTTGTTTCAGCACCCCCTCCACTGGGGTAAACCCACACTGAAAAGGAACTGAACAAAAGGCTCAGTTTGAGCCCGGGTCTCGGAACTTCTGCTCCAAGCAATGGACAGGGCAGACTCCACCTCTGACAGCATGGTGGTGATGCCAACTGAGAAGAGAGGGTTTGTCTTCACATCCAGCACTCCTTCTAGCCCCTCCACCTACAGCTCCATTCCCTAAGATGATAGCTTCCAGCAGAACCTGAGGAAAGTCATGACTTGCATCCACACCTCAAGGCCTTTTGCCAAAGGCTCTTATGACACAATATCAAAAAACATAAACAGCCAAATAAAAAATATTGGCAGAAGACCCAAATAGCCATTTTCCCAGAGAAGACATACAAATGGTTAACAGGTACATGAAAATGTGCTTAACATCACTGCATCACAGAAATGTAAATCAAAACAGCTATGAAGTATCACCACACATGTGTCAGAGTGGCTGAGCATTCAAAACAAACAAAACAAATGAAATTAGAGGCATTAATTCCTTCTTCTTAGTATATATATTTACTATATTAATACATATGTTCAGTTCAGTTCAGTTCAGTCACTCATTCATGTCCGACATTTTGCGGCCCCATGAATTGCAGTACGCCAGGCCTCCCTGTCCATCACCAACTCCCGGAGTTCACCCAGACTCACGTCCATTGAGTCAGTGATGCCATCCAGCCATCTCATCCTCTGTCGTCCCCTTCTCCTCCTGCCCCCAATCCCTCCCAGCATCAGAGTCTTTTCCAATAAGTCAACTCTTCGCATGAGGTGGCCAAAGTACTGGAGTTTCAGCTTTAGAATCGTTCTTTCCAAAGAACACCCAGGGCTGATCTCCTTCAGAATGGACTGGTTGGAACTCCTTGCAGTCCAAGGGACTCTCAAGAGTCTTCTCCAACACCACAGTTGAAAAGCATCAATTCTTCGATGCTCAGCTTTCTTCGCAGTCCAACTCTCACATCCATACATGACCACAGGAAAAACCGCAGCCTTGACTAGACGGACCTTTGCTGGCAAGGTAATGTTTCTGCTTTTGAATATGCTATCTAGGTTGGTCATAAGTTTCCTTCTAAGGGGTAAGCATCTTTTACTTTCATGGCTGAAGTCACCATCTGCAGTGATTTTGGAGCCCAGAAAAATAAAGTCTGACACTGCTTCCAATGTTTCCCCATCTATTTGCCATGAAGTGATGGGATCAAATGCCATGATCTTAGTTTTCTGAATGCTGAGCTTTAAGCCAACTTTTTCACTCTCCACTTTCACTTTCATCAACAGGCTTTTTAGTTCCTCTTCACTTTCTGCCAGAAGGGTGATGTCATCTGCATATCTAAGGTTACTGATATTTCTCCTAGCAATTGTGATTCCAGCTTGTGCTTCTTCCAGCCCAGCGTTTCTCATGATGTACTCTGCATAGAAGTTAAATAAGCAGGGTGACAATATACAGCCTTGACATACTCCTTTTCTTATTTGGAACCAGTCTGTTGTTCCATGTCCAGTTCTAACTATTGCTTCCTGACTGGCATACATGTTTCTCAAGAGGCAGGTCTGGTGGTCTGGTGTTCCCATCTTTCAGAATTTTCCACAGTTTATTGTGATCCACACAGTCAAAGGCTTTGACATAGTCAATAAAGCATAAATAGATGTTTTTCTGGAACTCTCTTGCTTTTTCCATGATCCATCAGATGTTGGCAATTTGATCTCTGGTTCCTCTGCCTTTTCTAAATCCAGCTTGAACATCTGGAAATTCACAGTTCACGTATTGTTGAAGACTGGCTTGGAGAATTTTGAGCATTACTTTACTATCATGTGAGATGAGTGCAATTGTGTGGTAGTTTGAGCATTCTTTGGCATTGCCTTTCTTTGGGATTGGAATGAAAACTGACCTTTTCCAGTCCTGTGGCCACTGCTGACTTTTCCAAATTTGCTGGCGTATTGAGTGCAGCATTTTCACAGGATCATCTTTCAGGATTTGAAATAGCTCAACTGGAATTCCATCACCTCCACTAGCTTTGTTTGTAGTGATGCTTTCTAAGGCCCACTTGACTTCACATTCCAGGATGTCTGGCTCTAGGTGAGTGATCACACCATCGTGATTATCTGGGTCATGAAGATCTTTTTTGTACAGTTCTTCTGTGTATTCTTGCCACCTCTTCTTAATATCTTCTGCTTCTGTTAGGTCCATACCACTTCTGTCCTTTAATGAGCCCATCTTTGCATGAAATGTTCCCTCGGTATCTCTAATTTTCTTGAAGAGATCTCTAGTCTTTCCCATTCTGTTGTTTTCCTCTGTTTCTTTGCATTGATCTCTGAGGAAAGCTTTCTTATCTCTTCTTGCTATTCTTTGGAACTCTGCATCCAGATGCTTATATCTTTGCTTTTCTCCTTTGCTTTTCAGTTCTCTTCTTTTCACAGCTATACTATACGTTAAATATATATCTTACGTATTCTCTCTGTAGATATATGTGTGGACGCATGTTAAGTCCCTTCAGCTGTGTCTGACTCTTTGTGACTCTATGGACTGTAGCCCACCAGGCTCCTGTGTCCGCGGGATTCTCTAGACAAGGATACTGGAGTGGGTTGCCATGCCCTTCTCCAGGGGATCTTCTTGACCTTAGTATTGAACCTGTATCACTATGAGTCCTGCATTGCAGTCGGACTCTACCACTGAGCCACCAGGGAAGCCCCTATAGATATATAGTATACATTAAATATATATTTAAAACTGTATATATTCAGATTAAGTAGAGGGCACTTTGTTGAGGTTTATTAATCTGGGAAATTTCACCCCAGGAAACAAGCAAATATAGTCTGGTATTGAATTTACTTAAACTTCTAAGAAAATATTGGAAAATTTTCTCCAGAGACAAGTCATTTAGTGGCTGAGCCAGTGTGAGATTTAATTTATCAGATTAATATAAACCATATTTACAAGATCCCACTAAATAGTTAAATCCCTAGCCACCTTATTAAAAACAATACAAAACCTCTTAGCTATCTCTTTTCTTGTTTCGTTCTTATTTCCTGTCCCAGTGAGCATTCATTATTTCTTACTATCTCATATAGATAATTTATTTTGCTTATTTTTATCTCCCATTATATGGTAAACTCCATGAAGGCAAATGTTTTGGTACCTTGCTTGTTTGTTTTCCTCATGCATGAGTGTCTACAATAATACCAGACATATTTTAAGTGCTCAGTATTTTTCTGATAAGTAAATGAGTGAATGAATGAACATAGAATTATTTTCAGAAAGGAGAGCTACTAATCTCATGAAACTTAGGGATACTTTTCTCTCAAGCACTTTACTAGAAAGGAGGGGACATATTTTTCAGTCTTGCTGACTTGCGCACATCAGCTAGAGAGAATTAATCACCTGAAGTCAAGTGCTTGAGAGATTTTATTCCTAATCATTGTAGTTCTTATTGTCTAGTGGCCTTAGTATCCACGGGAGTTTCTTCTGTGTTTCACTCTTTGAGAGTTAGGCAGAGCCAGAAGTAACAGCAATAGCCTGTTTCCGGTAGCAAAAACCTCGAGAATACTCATCCCAGTATTGCTGACTTTTTCTGCCTATACGAGCAAAGTTTCTGATAACCAGATGCAGTGTGGGGAGGTAAAGAGTGGTTAATCCTAAAAAGTTGTTTTGCATCCTTTGACTTGACAGCAAATAATAAACAAGAAGTCTAGGAATAGCTCAGAGAGGCATCCTTGGGAAATTTCAAATTCCCATAGATACAGAAACGGTTAAAATGATTATTTTTAAGCATTTTAAAAGTGTTATTTAATTTTCACAACCATTCTCTGAGATAGAGAGATCCCCATTTTACAAATGAAAAGTAGAGTTACCAAGAAGTACAGTAAACATGCCAAATATCACACAGCCAGGCAACAGTGGAGCTGGGATTTGAATCCAGGCATCCTGACTCCAGAGTCTCTATTCTTGGTTGCAGTACCACATTGCTAAACAAGAATAAGTGTGAGATCCTGAAAAGTTGGTGTTAAAGAAAAACCACAAGGATTAAGTATTTGATTTCACATCAATATTGTTTTAGAGGAGTTCAAAATGTGTTTTATAATATTATCTTTTTTAACCAAAATCATTGTTTCTATTTCTCATTGCCTATTTTAGTAAATGTGAATAGTAGTCATCTAGTACACAAATTAGAAAACTCAGACTCATTCAATATCTCTACCTCTTTTATACTTCCTACATCTAATCAGTGCCCAAATATTGGGGTGTATTTATAGGAAAGATCAAAACAACTTTAATTTTTTTTTGCTAATTTTGTAAGGTTTTTATTTTTTTAACTTTATATTTTATATTGGATTGTAGCTGATTAACAATGTTGTGATGGTTTCAAGTGCACAGCAAAGTGCCTCAGTCATACATACACATGTATCCATTCTCCTCTCAACTCTCCTCAATCCAGGCCACATAACATTGAGCAGAGTTCCTCATGTTTACAATATGTCCTTGCTGGTTATCTATTTTAAATGTAACAGTGTGTACACGTTGATCCCAAACTCCCTAGCCATCCTTCCCCACTGATAACCATAAGTTTGTGAGTCAAAACAGCCTTAATTTACTAGGCACCTATAATCGCAAACTGTGCAAGTATAGAAAAGGTAAATATATTAAAGAACCAAAACCAAAATGAAAAAAAACTCAATAATCCTCTCAACTGTTTTAATGTTACAGTTTTTAATAAAATATTTAGTATATATTTATTATAATAATTTAATTATACAAATATATAACATAAATATTTATTCATAAATAAAATACTAAGTATGGTCTCATTATAAATTTATTTTATCTATTTTTTCTTGATTTATCTATTTAAGGATATCTGAAATGATTTTCACCAAATGATAATGATGGATTTTTCTTCTTTATGCTTACAAAGTTGCCTTTTAACTTTATTATTTGTATTTTTTATATTTTTAAATGTTTTACAATTCTCATGCATATTTTCCAGTGAATAATGCTGTTGTTCTTAAAAGCAAATGTATAAAATCAAAACAGAGTAAGCTTAGAACCAATCTTTTCTTATTCTAAAACAAAGCAGCACCAATAACAATAATAGCTAGCAATGACAGCAACAATACATGGAAAATAAATTTTAAGCAGTTTTTCCTCTAAAACACCTGCTGAAAAGTAAATTATGGGCCTACCATAAAGAAAGAATGGATGCAGATTGACAGAGAAATTTATTGAAGATTTTAGTAGTTTAATGAATAGACTATATGGATTATATAGCCTAAAATATACTTCTGCCAAATATTTATTGACTGAGCAATATATACCAAGAATTAAAGGAGATACAAAGACAAGAAAGCTTCAATTTTGCCATTAACAAGTATATGATTCAATAGGGAAGTAAAGGTATGTTCAAAATTTATTTTAAAGTAGAAGGAATACAGGGAAGGGCAAAACCATACTTTGCTGAAGGGATTAGAAAGAAAATAAAATAAAAGTAAAAAAATAATAAAAAAAATAACAAAAAGTATATTGGGATAAGTCAATAACTGGAAAAATGATTGTACATGGCAAATCTCTGCATGTATTATACATATAATCTCTAAAACAAGTCAATATTTTTTGTAGTCATTATTAATCGCTGCTCTAACAAATTATCACATATTTAGTAACTCAAAACAACACAAAGTTATTCTCTGAACGTTCTGTACATTATAAGGCTGACATAGGTCTCACTGAGTTAAAAGCAAGGTGTCAATAGGATTGCATTCCTTGTTTTTCTAACTTTTGGAGGTCTTCCAGTTCACATTCCCTGGCTCACAGCCTCCTTCCCCTATCTTCAAAGCCCACAACATTGTATCTCTCTGACCATTCTTCATAATCAATCTTCCTCTGACTCCAGCCTAGAAAAATTCTTTGATTCTAAGGAGCCACTGAGCCCACCCAAATAATCCAGGATAATCTCTCCAACTCAAAGCTGTTCATTTAACTACATCTGCGAAGTCTCTTCTGTCAAGTAAGTAATATATTCCTGAGTTGAGTTCAGTCACTCAGTCATATCTGACTCTTTGCAACCCCACGGACTGCAGCACATCAGGCCTCACTGTCTATCACCAACTCCTGGAGTTTACTCAAACTCATGTCCATCAAGTCGGTGATGCCATCCAACCATCTCATTCTCTGTCATTCCCTTCTCCTCCTGCCTTCAATCTTTCCCAGCATCAGGGTCTTTTCCAACACATCCCTATGTTTGGAGAATTAGAACATGGGCATTGTTAGGAGTCATTATATCACCTACCGTAATCTGCCCTCTGGATCGCCAAAACTCATGTTCTTCAGATATGCAAACTACATTCATCTCATTCCATCTCCAAAGCCTCAAGCCATTGCAATGTTAATTCAAAATCCACTCAATTAAATTTCATCTTCTCAACAGCACCACATTTTATCATCTAGATCAAAAATGTCGGGTATGAGTGAGACTTGGGGTATGATCCATTCTGGGGCACAATTTGGGACATGTGAAATTTAAGAAATAAATCCAGTGTGGGACAGGCATGGCATAATAGTGGTAAATATTCTGAGTGATAGACATTACATTTTCTTGTCATGAAGCTAAATTTCCCTTAGCCTCTTTCTGTATTTTAAATTTAATATTGACATTCATCTGCTCCCAGATACAGGACCCATCAGATCAGATCAGATCAGATCAGTCACTCAGTCGTGTCCGATTCTTTGCGACCCCATGAATCCAGCACGCCAGGCCTCCCTGTCCATCACCAACTCCCAGAGTTCATTCATACTCACGTCCATCGAGTCAGTGATGCCATCCAGCCATCTCATCCTCTGTCGTCCCCTTCTCCTCCTGCCCACAATCCCTCCCCGCATCACAGTCTTTTCCAATGAGTCAACTCTTCGCATGAGGTGGCCAAAGTAATGGAGTTTCAGCTTTAGCATCATTCCTTCCA
>NW_011495064.1:18313325-18318841 GCF_000754665.1 Bison bison bison | reverse complement strand
TTTCCACTGTTTCCCCACCTATTTCCCATGAAGTGATGGGACCGGATGCCATGATCTTCATTTTCTGAATGTTGAGCTTTAAGCCAATTTTTTCACTCTGCTCTTTCACTTTCATCAAGAGGCTTTTTAGTTCCTCTTCACTTTCTGCCATAAGGGTGGTGTCATCTGCATACCTGAGGTTATTGATATTTCTCCTGGCAATCTTGATTCCAGCTTGTGTTTCTTCCAGTCCAGTGTTTCTCATGATGCACTCTGCAGAAAGCTCAAATGTCACCCGTGTTGCTGAAAGAGCAAGAATTACCAAATATATTGAAGAAAACCAATTGTTAAGTGAAACATTAACCAGGAACATTCTTTTTCAGCTTAGAAGTCAAGGTGGCAGGGTATGGATACGTCCTTTTATTTCCTTACATAGTAAAGGCCCCATTTGTTTGTTTGGGTCATGGGAGGTTAGGTGAAGTTGAAAAGATGCTATAAATGGTTGCAACGAAATATGGAGATTCTGACTTGTATAAATCTTGGTCAAGTTATTAGGTGACTACTGGTTACATTTACTAAAATATTCAATGAGAAATAGAAGCAATGATTTTGGTGAGAAAAAATAATGTCATAAAACACTTTGAACTCCTCTAAAACAATGCTGGTATGAAAAACATACCTAATCCTTGTGGTTTTTCTTTATCACCATTCTTTTAGAATCTCACATTTATTTTTGTGTAGCAGTGTAGTACAACAACCAAGAATAGAGGTGCCGGAGTCAGGATGCCTGGATTCAAAACAGACTTTGCTTCTATAAAATGTAATAAATAATTCTGCACCTCCTTATTTCACAAAAATGCCTGTCATTACTAGAATTACTAAAGCCCAGGGAGTCTGGTCCTCCCTTTGGATTGAGAGGGAATCTGAATGCCTCTTTCAGGGATGTGCAGAGTATGAGGCCTTGCTTCCCTACTGCTTGATCCAGAGAGATTTTCTTTTTTTTTTCTTTATCCTGAGAGATTCCATTAACCAATCTCAGTGGAGTGTCTGCGAAAATGTGCTTTTCTGAGATGGGAGACTAGCTTCAGGGATCCATAGAAATCACTAAGGCTATTTGCCATGGGTTCTCTACTACTCTCAATGCTGGGCTGAGTTACACTGAGAAATATCAAGAGGCAATCCATGAATGTGTCTGGTAGAAATATGACTGACCCTTAATCCTGATATCCTTCTGCAGCTTTGAAAGGCCACATACTCTCAGTTTTTCTCCTACCTCCTTTCAAATTAGGTTGCTCTCCTGTTCAGATTTATTGTCCCATTTGTTACAAATGAAAACTCAAATTTTTAGCATCCTAATATGAAATTTAAACATGGGAGAGAACTATGAATAAATAAAAATTAAAATATTTTGATATTTTATGTAAAAACCTATGAAAACTATCAGCTCATTAAAGATCAGAAAGACTGCTCTTACATTTTTAGGACATTAGATAAAATTCTAATAAGGGCAGTAAAAGTAGTAGTAGTACCTTCTACATGTTTTAGTAAATGGAACTGCACTGCAGCAAATTCACTTTTATTTGCGTAAAATTGTCAAAAATAACTTGATTACAGCTCAGGTAACATGTTAAAATCTTCCTCCTATGGATCAACAGGCTCAACCTGAATACCCAAGCATTCTCCTGCCTGTATTACTTTTGATTCATTCATCATTTTGATTTTTAAATCCTAGAGTCAAATCATACTAGAGACAGATGCTTGCTATTAGTAGCAGGAAGCTATTTGGTTAGTTCATTTATATCCAATTGTCAGTCATCTTCTGGTTATAATGGATCGGGTTTTATTCTAATTGAAATAAGTTTGTCTGTAACAGAATAGAGAATATCCTGATACCGCTGCTGCTGCTGCTAAGTCGCTTCAGTCGTGTCCGACTCTGTGCGACCCCATAGACAGCAGCCCACCAGGCTCCCCTGTCCCTGGGATTCTCTAGGCAAGAACACTGGAGTGGGATGCCATTTCCTTCTCCAGTGCATGAAAGTGAAAAGTGAAAGGGAAGTTGCTTGTCGAGTCTGACTCTTAGCGACCCTATGGACTGCAGCCTACCAGGCTCCTCCATCCATGGGATTTTCCAGGCAAGAGTACTGGAGTGGGGGCCATTGCCTTCTCCAATCCTGACACTACCATATCCTTATTAGTGTTTTCATTCTAGCTGATGATACCCTGTTTCCCATTATATGCTGTACTATTATTATATTCTGATAACAGATTTGTTTATCTTGCTCCTTATAGCTTACTGTGGAACAATTCAGTTAAATTATTAATAATTATAATATTTCAAACACAAAAAGATTAGAGAAGATAATCTATATACTTAAAATATATTATATATATACATATAATTTCAGAGTAAGCATAAGGACAAAAAATATTAACAGAGAAGAAATCATAGCCAGGATTTTTGCCCTGCATATGATAGCTAGAGAATATTGCCCTCTGCTGTTAAAAATTTGAGACTTTCCAGTAGAACTGATTGAACTCTAGTAGAGTTTTTAAGAATTCTTATCTTTAATATTCAGAAATTCTTCTCATAAATGGTTTTCTTCAGAGTAGGAAAGTATTACCAACAATGATAAAAAGTCAGATAATGTGTATTTTCGCATTTTTAAACTTACAGAGATCATGCTCTATCTCTTTATGTACGAGGTTTCATTGTACTCTAGTATACATTTCTAATCATTTTGGTGAATTACAACAAAGGTTAATATTATTTCAAAATCCTATTAGTGTGTTGAACCAAACTCAAATATATTCCAAAAAAGCTTTAGTGTTGGCCTTTTTAAGAAGAATCTTAGCAAGCTATGAGTCAAGTGGGTAAAAGACCTTAAGCTGAATATGTGTAGCATCCAAGTTGTTAAGTTTTCTCTCTTCCATTTTACTAAAGAACTATGTAATTGCTTGATGTTTTGAGATATGATATTGCCAAACATTTATACGCAAAATTACTGAGAAATCAGAAAATGATAGCTGAACACGTGGGAACAAATCTTTCTGCTTCTGTGCTGTTGCTGAATTTGAGGTTGTTCAAGCTTGCTTGGTAATGTGGCAGTAGGGGAAGTGAAAATGGGATCTCAGTTCCAACAGCAATTTACCAGAATGATTACAAAAGTCTAAATGATGGCACATTAGAGTTGACATGTTTTTGACTACAATTTAACACAGAATTGCAAAGAGTTTGTCCTGTATTGACTCCAAACTTGAATAAAAGCTTCCGGAATAGTCAGAGACAAACATCTGCTCATTTAGCAATCTTCAGGATCAATGTAAATTCATTGGTCATACCAAGTATGTCATACATCAAATGTGAAAACATCCATAATTATGTTACTTTGCATTACATACATCTGGATCTATAATGAATTCATTTCTTAAGAATTAGAAGAAATAGACAAGGTTTCTTTCCCACCTCTATATTTTGTAGATGCATTTTTAAGCCCATTTATTTCCTATTTTTACTACCTAAAAAAGGGATATTTCCAAAGATGTCGAGGACACTGATTTGCCTTTAGGAAGATTCTATGTGGTCTGCTTCACACTATAATAGTAAGAAATCTTTACTGTCAAGATACTTCCTGATTGCATTTTAATCTAAGACATGTCTGATGAATTACATGTATGATTCATTTATTTTAGTTAAGGAAACAAGGTGAACAGTGAATTTGTTAAGGTCACAGAAAATAAGCGGTAGTGACAGGACTTAAACTCACGTTTCTTGTTTCATAGTGTTCTTTATTCTGAGAGTTTCTCCATAGCTTAAATGTAAAATTTGCTAGAAAGAAATAAATACTTTCTCGACCAGAGTTTTATTTCAAAATTTAGCTCCCACTAGGGCTTTTAGGGAGGCCTGGCTTGCTGTAATTCATGGGGTTGCAAAGGTCGGACACAACTGAGTGACTGAACTGAACTGAGAGCTTTTATCTGAATATATATATATTTTTAGTTTGGGTCTATTTTCAGTTCTTTATTTCTTCAATGTTGGTAAATATGAGCTGCATTCACTCTAGAAATAAAGTCAATATTTGTTATAATTTTGCAGTAATCTATGGAATACATATTTTCTATTATCAGAGTTATAAACTACAATTTGAAAGAAATTCTATTCCCAACAAAGCTTACAATTTCACTGTGGCAACAGAGCATAATAGAGAAAAATGGATATGATAACCACTAAAAGAGACTTGCATATGAATATATGTTAAAAGAAAAAGTAGTGCTTTCTCTGTTTGCTTGATATTAAAAAATCACTTTTGATAATGATGCCTTTCCTTATACATATTTAATTGACAAAACATTTTTGTAAATGGTTTAAATTTCTGTTTATGTGTGGTGATGCTTCAATCGTTAAGTTGTGTCCAAATTTTTTGTGACCCCATGGACTGTAGCCAGCCAGGCTTCTCTGTCCATGGGATTTCCCAGGCAAGAATACTGGAGTGGGTTGCCATTTCCTTCTCCATTGTATCATCCCAACCCAGGGATCAAGCCCATGTCTCTTGCATTGCAGGCAGATTCTTTACCACTGAGCCATCAGAGAAGTCCTTCATAAATAAAATTTAACTTTTTATTTGCTATGACAAAAAGTAAATTTTTATTACAATTGCTTTTAAAATAAGATTGATCAAAAACACTTAATTAGAAATTTTCAAGTATTGAATATAAAAAGTAAAATATTGAAAATGCTTCTCTTTGAGATTAAAAATGTTTTATAGTATTTTTATTAATATAGGAATGTGATTTACTGCTAGAATGAGACTAGTTCAGCATTGACTTAATTTCCTTTTTTTTTTTTTGGAATTTATACTTGAAGTATTGGAAAACCTTCTATACATAAAAAAATATAGAAAAATGGCAGGACTTTTGATATGGCAATGTTACTCAAGCATTTGAACTGTTTTCACATTATATACTAAAGTCTGTATTTATGTGACTTTTTCACATTACATACTAAAAGTCTGTATATATGTGACTTTTTGCAATTGATGAATGTTGGAATGGTACTTAATTTGAAAACACTGGATTTTCCTTTAATTTTTGTTTACATCAAAGACTTTAAACCATGGCTTTTAAAAGGATTGTTTACAGACATTAAAGTTAATTATTTTCTTCATTCCTAATTAAATATCTTACAACTATATTCACTACTCTTTCTTGTAAAATTGCTTTGTCTATGGAATAGAAGTTAGTCAAAATTGTTTTAGAAGTTTGGATAAGCGACTTGGTTGGATACTCTTTTCAGGAGTACAACTTTATTTTGTAGATGTTAAACAAACAAACAAAAAACAACAACTACAAAAATGCCTTTGATGAAAAGTTTCATAGAGGAGGAATTAGCTTCTAATAACTTTTAGGCTGTCTCTCAAAAATTAGCCATTATGAAGGTGAAAGTGGAGAGTGAAAAAGTTGGCTTAAAGCTCAACATTCAGAAAATGAAGATCATGGCATCCGGTCCCATCACTTCATGGGAAATAGATGGGGAAACAGTG
>NW_011495064.1:18258391-18313157 GCF_000754665.1 Bison bison bison | reverse complement strand
TTGAGAGTCCCTTGGACTGCAAGGAGATCCAACCAGTCCATTCTGAAGGAGATCAGCCCTGGGATTTCTTTGGAGGGAATGATGCTAAAGCTGAAACTCCAGTACTTTGGCCACCTCATGCAGAGTTGACTCATTGGAAAAGACTCTGATGCTGGGAGGGATTGGGGGTGGGAGGAGAAGGGGACGACAGAGGATGAGATGGCTGGATGGCATCACTGACTCGATGGACGTGAGTATGAATGAACTCTGGGAGTTGGTGACGGACAGGGAGGCCTGCCGTGCTGCGATTCATGGGGTCGCAAAGAGTCGGACTGATCTGATCTGATCTGATCTGAAAACAGTTAATGTCACGAAAATAGAATTTCCAGTGCTTCCCCACCCTGCTGTATAATTTATATACCTTGAATTTGATTTCAAAACATCCTTACTCATATCACATATATCACTTCATGTACTGTGCCTCATCCTAAACAAGTTGCGTGTGCCAGGGAGATTCATGAAGTCTTTCTTTTTATGGTGCCTTCATTAGCCAAACATTCTCAGATAACAAAACTTGATCTTTTTTTGGTTCATTTGCCTATTTGCCTTTCAATACACTCTAGAAAGATTACTGATGACTAAGAGCCTTGCATTTCTTCCCAAAGTGAGAAAAGACAATTATGTAAAAGGAGACAGAAATAGAACCAATACGAGTCTTAAATTCAAAGACATTAATAAGATCAGTTACCACAAAAAGTACAAGTATGTTAATGGATTCAGGAATGACTGAGTCTATAAAATCCCTCCTGCTGTATATTCCTCAGGAATTTTCTTTACCTGATTGAAAATAGGTAGAGAAATTGTCATACCACCCAATTGCTCATAGAAAACAGTACATAGAATCATGTAAAAGGAAAAACTGATGTCAATAAAAATTTCTACAGATGATGTAGGTATGTTCTGTACCCATAAGATGAATAGGAGCTTAGAAGGCAAATAATTCAAAATAGGCACTTCAGCTACAGCTAATCACTGCAAAGATTTTTAGGATCATAAGTCATCATGTGTTGTGGAGAGTGAAGAACAAGTAAAGCATTTGCTTAGTAGGGTTAAGAGGTATGGTTAGAGAGGTTCTTTGTACCTCAAGTCGGAGAAGGCTGTGCTTACACTTTATCCAGTAGAAAAACACTTGTCAGAATAGACACTTTGGACAATGTACTTTAGAATCACTTGGGAGAACTACTTAAAACACAGCCTTGACACCAATTCCAAACCTTCTCAAACAAACTATCTAAAATGACTGGCTGTTGTTGTTTAGTTGCTAAGTCGTATCCGACTCTTTGCAACCCCATGGACTGTAACCTGCCAGGCTCCTCTGTCCATGGGATTTCCCAAACAAGAATACTGGAGAGGGTTAACCGTTTCCTTCTCCAGAGGATCTTCCTGACCCTGAGATCAAACTGACATCTCCTGCATTGTAGGCAGATTCTTTACTGCTGAGCCATGGAATCTGCATTTAAATCAATACCTATATAATAGCTAAAAAGTGTATAAGTGGTGAACCTCTGATATAAGTGTGTGGAAATACGAAAAGATTTTGAGCATGGAAGAACATTCATGACTTAGAAGCTTTGTGGTTGCATCAGCTGGACTAGGTGGACTGCTAGGTGGTCTATAGAGAAGTTAGATGAATCAAGGGAAACTTTAGGTTTCACATCTGAGTGACTATAAAATGATGATGTCACTGTTGAGGGGTGCCATGCTTAGGGGTTAATGAGGATCCTGCTTATATGGTCATTACTTCATAATCTAATTTGTTTTCTGTTTGAAATTTATCATCCAGTAAGCTAATCATTTGATCACTCATACCTGATTCTGTCAAATTTTCTGTCTGCCATGTATGTTTCTCAGAACAGAAAAATAATCACTTAAAATATGTTTATTAGTTAATATATATATGTCCTAAAACAAATCAGAGTACTAATGGAAGATTATTTACATTCTATTATATGTAAGCACTGCCTTTTTCTAATAGTGTGTACAAGTTAAAAACCAAAAACATTATAATGCAACTTGCTTCCCCTGAAGTACTTGAGAAATGCATCATTCATCTCTCTTTCTAAATCCACTACCATTTGATTTGGCCTTTCACTGACCTTAATTTCTCTGGGAACAGCCTCTCGTGGAAATGCTTCATGTCAGGTTTACTCAAGGAAGGAGACAGAGGGGAAAAAAAAATTGTAATAAGGGCTTAGTGAGGAACTAACTGGCGTTAAAATGACCTATTCACTTCAAAATTTTGATTATTGGCCAGAAAGCCCAGAACAATATTAGAAAATAATAGAAAGGTTGATAGGGCAAAAAGAAAGAGAGAAAATGATGAAGACTCATTTTTATTCTTCAATTCCTAATTTTTAACTCAAGGGGGAAAGTAAACTCTGGGTAAAAAAATACTGTATATAAGAATTCATTTCCTCAAGATCAAATATGTGTCAGTTCACTTTTATAAATAGGTCAAATATCCTTCTTACCAGCTTTAAGATTTTTAATTTTCTGTTTGAACACTTGTCTGGTGTTTTAGGAAAGTCCCTCTCAATATGCTGAATAAGCACCAAATTCATCTTAACCCAGTCCTTCCTAAATGCTTCTATTTCACTCTGTAATACCTGAATAAGAAGTATTAAAATGCAGCCATCCATAATATATATTCATATAACTTTCACATAACATATAATGTATGTGACAGTGAGAAAGAAGCTGGTGTATATGTAAGCATATTCAAGGCACTCATGTAAAAGAGTTTCACCAACTTCCTCTCTCCTCTTCCTGACTCATCTACATGCAGATTTTGTAATCTAGGTATAGTCATGACTGTTAATGTGCATACTGTGGCTAATTTCAGGATTCTGAATATACTGGAGCAAGCAAGATTTTATAATTTAATAGAAGAGATAATTCAGAAAGAAAATAATTATTATGACTCCTACGCAATACAATGACAAAGCATACAGAGATAAGAGAGCATTAAAAAGGGTTAGTTTTTCACTTTCACTTTATCATTTTGTATAAAAGCTTAAGTGTGATAAAGATAGCTAGAGACAAAGGTTAGGAAGGAATAGTC
The DNA here is from genome assembly GCF_000754665.1 of Bison bison bison. Taxonomy (NCBI): domain Eukaryota; kingdom Metazoa; phylum Chordata; class Mammalia; order Artiodactyla; family Bovidae; genus Bison; species Bison bison. The sequence goes on along the minus strand of NW_011495064.1, from coordinate 18,310,057 downwards.
AAGGCCAAGCCTAACTGGACTCTGAGACTTACACCTGGGGATAGTGTTGTTGGCGCCAAATAGAGATTCCAAACAGGTTTGATGTTAAAAGGTGAATCTGATCAGAGTCAAGTCCTTGATTTTAGAAAGAAGCATTCCATTAAAAAAATGTTTGTTTCATTTGAATATTCATCAAATAAAATTTTCTCCAATCAATTATAAGAATTGAGGGCATCTCATCTAATTGTATGTGACCTACCATGAGATGATTGTTAAAATGGTTATTACAAAGCAAAGTGAATGAATGTAGTGAACTCTGGCATTTAATACTATTGAGGACTTGGAGCAATGGGAACTCTCATTCATTGCTGATGGGAATGCAAGTGGGTGCAGACACTTTGGAAGAGAGTTTGGACATCTGCTACCAAACTGAATATGCTCTTATCCTATGACTCAGCAATTGTGCTCCCTGGTATTTGCTCAAAGGAGTTGATAATATGTCCTCACACAAACCTTCACATGGATGTTTGGAGCAGCTTTATTCATAATTCCCAAAATATGGAAGCAAACAAGATGTACTTCAGTAGGTGAAGGGACAAATAAATTGTGGTATACCCAGACAATGTTATTTAGAGATAAAAAGAAATGAGCTGCCAAGCTGTGAAAAAAAATATGTAGGACGCTTACATGCATATTACTAAGTGAGAGAAGCTAACCTGAAAAGGTTACATACAGCATGATTCCAAATATATAATTTTCTGAAAAAGGCATAGCTATGGAAACAGTAAAACAATCAGTTTTGCCAGGTTTGGGGGTAAGAGGGATTAATAGGTGGAGTACAAAGCCTCTTTAAGGCAGTGAAAATACTCTGCATGGTGGAAATATGTCATTAGAAATTTGTCAAAGCCTACAGGATGTCCAACACCAAGAGTGAACCCTAATGCCAACTATGGTCTTTGGGTAATTATGATACATCAGTATAGGTTCATCAAGTGTAACCGATGTACCACTCTGGTGGCGGGTGTTGATAGTAAGGAAGGTGAGGCATGGCTGGGGGCAGGGAGTATATGGGAATTCACCATACTTTTCCCTTACTTTTGTTGTATCCTAAAGTTGCTCTTAAAAAAAGTTGTGTGGCATGCACATTATCAAGATAATGTGAGGAAGAGGAAAAAGGAAAACAACCATTTTTCCAAGGAAAAGCAATCACCAGATGCCACCCCTGAGATCATTCAGATATTGGAATTATCAGAATATAAAGCAGCTATAAGTATGTTGCATAAAAGTGCTTTTCTCTTGAAATGGATGAGGATATAGAAGTTCTCATGGAGGGATATAAACTATCAAAAGAACTAAAATTTGGTTTTGTCATGGCCACCTGGTGTGAAGAGCCAACTCATTAGAAAAGACCCTGATGCTGGGAAAGAGTGAAGGCAGGAGGAGAAGGGGATGACAGAGGATGAGATGGTTGGATGGCATCACTGACTTAGTGGACATGAGTTTGAACAAGCTTCAGGAGATGATGAAGGACAGGGAAGCCTGGCGTGCTGCAATCCATGGGTCTCAAAGAGTTGGAAACGACTGAGCGACTGAACAACAATGGCCTCAATGGCACAGTGGAGGAGACAGGTGGGGTAGTCAGTTTAGAATAAAGATGCAGAAATGATCCCATCTGAAGCAAAGAGAAAATAAACTTTGAAGGAATACGAACAAGTCTTGAGACTTATTGAATAATATTGAGAAGTCTCACATCAATTCATGTCAGTGGAGTCTCAGAAGGAAAGGAGATGAAGAAAGGGGATAGCATTCAGATAATAAAACTGTAGTAGACAGTAAAGGAAAAGAATCAACAGATAGGGACTTCCTTGGTGGCCCAGTGCTTAAGACCCCACCTTGCAGTGCAGGGGACATGGTTTTAATTCCTGGTCTGGGTACTAAGATCCCACATGCCTTGGAGCAACTAAACCTGCTCCCTGCAATTACTGAGCCCATGTGCCACAACTAGATGGTCCATGTGGACAAAAGAGCCATATAACGCAATGAAGATCCTGCATGCCATGAGTAGCCAAATATATATTATATATATAATATATATATAGTATATATGTATGATTAAAAAATCAACAGATAAATTATTAGAATAATAAAGACTGTTAAATTTATTTGGGATGGGCATGTCTACACTCTTATATTGAAAAGGAATAGCCAACAAGGACCTACTGTATAGCACATGAAACTCTGCTCAATGTTTTGTGGCAGCCTGGATGGTAGTGGAGTTTGGGGGAGAATGGCTACATACATATGTGTGGCTGAGTCCCTTCGGTGTTCACCTGAAATTGCACAATGTTGTTAATCAGATATACCCCAATACAAACTAAAAATTTTATTGTTTTAATGTATATACAAAAACCACTGATTTCTCAATATTATTGACTATCACAAATAAAAATTAAAATGTATAAAATCATCAAAATAATGAGTTATTAAGGAACAAGTCTATGAAAATTTGCTTAGGAAATTTTGACAAAATTACAACAATGGAGGGATGGGGAGGCCTGGCGTGCTCCAGTCCATGGGGTCGCAAGAGTTGGACATAAATTAGCAACTAAACAGCAACAACAAAAAATGGACAGATGTATTGTTTATGGATTGGATGCTTTAATACTGCACATATCATTTGTATACAAGCAAATTCATAAATTCAATGAAACACTGATCAAAATTTAAACAAGATTTTTAAGACTGTTCTAAAATCATTGCAGATGGTGACTGCAGCCATGAAATTAAAAGACACTTAGTCCTTGGAAGAAAAGTTATGACCAATCTAGATAGCATATTGAAAAGCAGAGACATTACTTTGCCAACAAATGTCCATCTAGTCAAGGCTATGGTTTTTCCTGTGGTCATGTATGGATGTGAGAGTTGGACTGTGAAGAAGGCTGAGAGCTGAAGAATTGATGCTTTTGAACTGAGGTGTTGGAGAAGACTCTTGAGAGTCCCTTGGACTGCAAGGAGATCCAACCAGTCCATTCTGAAGGAGATCAGCCCTGGGATTTCTTTGGAGGGAATGATGCTAAAGCTGAAACTCCAGTACTTTGGCCACCTCATGTGAAAAGTTGACTCATTGGAAAAGACTCTGATGCTGGGAGGGATTCGGGGCAGGAGGAAAAGGGGATGACAGGATGAGATGGCTGGATGGTATCACCGACTCAATGGATGGGAGTTTGAGTGAACTCTGGGAGATGGTAACGGACAGGGAGGCCTGGCGTGCTGCGATTCATGGGGTTGCAAAGAGTCGGACAAGATTGAGTGACTGAACTGAACTGAACTGAAAATGTGTATGAAAATGTAAATGATCAAGAATAGACAAAATAATTTTTAATGAGAACAAAGGTGAATTATTGATAGTTTCAGCTATAAGTATTTACTACAGAAAATGTGTTTAAACTAGTGTGGTACTGCACAGTAATTTATAAATAGGTAACTGTAACAAAATAATCCAGAAAAAGACCTACACACATATAGGCATTATGTACACAAATTAAAGTTTAATATATCCTATGGCCCAGAAAGTTTGTTTCTGGTTAAATTTTTTATAATTCTATGTGCATCAGAATAAAAGTATTAGGATATTATAGTGATGGCAGATTTATTCATAGAAGCCCAAGCCTGGACACTTTTCAAATGTGTACTAAGAGCAGTATTCTTAGTTAAAGGTGGCAAGTTAATGCAACAGAATACTATATAGCAATGAAAATTAATGACAGCTTCAAAAATGAATATGTATGAAACTTACATATACTAGGAAAATACATTAAGAGAAGAATATATATGTATTTTGTAAAGTTAGTAAAAAGGCAAAATTATTTTTAAGGATCTGATAGTGGTTTTCTCTCAGGATTAGGCAGAGAACTATGATCACAAGGGAACACACAAGGAAAATTTAAGTTTGTGAAACTATAATGGTTAATTATATATATCAACTTGCATGGGCCATGGGATGCCCCGACAATTTGATTAAACATTATCCTGGAACTGTCTATGAGGGTGTTTTTGGATGAGATTAACATTTGAACTGGCAGATTTGTTCAAATGAGATTAACTTTGAACAAGCACACTGCTCTTCCTAGTGTGAGTGGGCCTCATCTACTCAGTCAAAGGCCTGAATAGAACAAAACCAAGAAACTCCTCTTTCCTAAATGGCTCTGATATGAAATATGAGTCTTTTCCTACCTTCAGTGTCAAACTGAAACATCAGCCTTTTCTAGATTTCAAGTCTGTCAGCCTTCAGGCTGAAACTACACCATTAAGCCTCTTAGATACCCAGCTTCCTTACTGCAGGCCCTGGACTTTGTCAGCATCCATATTCAAGGAAGCCAATTCCTTATAGTGACCAGTCTGTCTCTTTCTCAAAAGTTTACAGAGTATAGATCTATCCCTTTTTGGTTATATTTATTGGCTCTGTTTCCCTGGAGAACTCTAATAGGAGCTATAATCAACATCTTAATTCTTACAAGAATTTTTATTTTGTAATTTTTCTTCAAAATCTACATTTTTCCTTTCTTCTGTATTATGCATTCCGCAACAAAATAAAACACATAGAAACAAACAAAAAAATAGCTACCATCTCTCTCCATTATACTTATGGAATCCCTATCTTTCTCTGCTGGGGTCTCAATCTTCAAATTTTAGTACAAAAATGGCTGCACCACAAATAAAACTTTTCCCTAGAAGTTAAACTTTCAATTCTAACCAGACATTTTATCAAGTTTTCATTTTTTTTTTACTTACAGTTTTCTTAAATCTCCAGTAATCTTGGTAGTGATTTGTTCTTGCATGCCAAGTTGCTTAAGTCATGTCTGACTCTTTGAAAACCCATGAAATGTAGCCCGCCAAGCTCTGTCCATGAGATTCTCCAGGCAAGAATACTGAAGTGGGTTGTCATGCCCTCCTCCAGAGGATCTTCCAGACCCAGGGATGGAACATGAGTCTCTTTTATCTCCTGCATTGGAAGGTGGGTTCTTTACCACTAGTGCTGCCTGGTAGTGATTTAATTCCCCCCAAAGCATTAGTATATGAATACATGCTTCTTTTTCAGGTATCTCCTCATATTCAAATGTGAGTGGGAAAAGGAAATAAAAAGCCATCAAATGATACAGCTTAATTTTGGCCTAAGATGCGATTGAAGTTTCTGAGATATGAATATATTTGCAACCCATTAGTTCATTGGCTGGGCTTCCCAGGTGGCGCTAGTGGTAAAGAACACTCCAACTAACTCAGGAGATATGAGACACAGGTTCGATCCCTGGGTGGGAAAGATCCCCTGGAGGAGGTCACAGCAACCCACTCCAGCATTCTTGCCTGGAGAATCTCCATAGATGAAGAGCCTGGCAGGTGATGGTTCATAGGGTCCTGAAAAATGGGATATGACTGAAGTGACTTAGCACACACTCTTCACTGGCTAAATATAGCTCAGCTGGTAAATCCACGTCTCCAAAACTCACTGGGCAGAAGACCACTCTCATTATTACAGGGGCCTCATGGTATCTTTAAATTCCTTGTAGTGTATGTAGTTTATGCAACTTTTTGTTTGTAATATATTTCTGGAGAGAAGATACACAGTTTCATCATATTTTCAATGGCATTCCAGAACAATCATGAGGGACTGCTGTTCCAATTTTTCAGGACTGCAGATAGTATTAGTTATTTCATAATATCCTTAAATATTGTACTAGAGTTACCAAAAAATACTAGATAAGGATTAATAATTGAAGAAAGATAGACTTGCCAATTATATGGATACGATAAATCCAGTTATAACTTCTGTGCCTCAGAAGTGATCACAGTGCATTTGATATACTCCTGTGAGATATGTTTACAAGTAATGTAGATTATCATATATTTGATGTGGATGTGGAAATTAGCAGTGAGACAAAGGATGGCTAAGTTTGAATCAATTATATTGTTTCTTGGTTCACAGGATAGATGGTTACACAGACTGAGAAACAAGTGCTACAAATTACTAAATGATCTCTTTGTTACCTGACATATGTCACGTGGCTTCCTAGAGAGCAGCTTTTCTTTCCAAAAGAATACTAAAGCACAAAAATAATGGCATCAGTAATTGGAAATTTTCATTGTATCAAGTTTGCTTTATGAAATATCAAGACATAGTTAAATGACACAAGACATGTAGAAGGGCTCTGTAACATATACAATTCTATAAAAGTCAAAGTTTTGTAGGTTATTCTTATGGTTTGTTAAGTGGTTCTTGCCAATGTACTATAAAATATACATAGGAACTATAATAAACTACATATTTTAATAAAATACACTTGATTCAAAAGGCATACTTAACATAATATCATGCCCTATGTTTCTTCATTGTGTATATATTTTATATACACACAACCACACATGCTTACATACATGTGCATATCTATATACACATGTTCGTATATCCATAAGTGCATATATACCTTTATGAAGAAAATATGTTTACATAAACTAAAGAGCAAAATATATGTTCATACATCTTTATATATATATATGTATGTATAAATAATCATTAGTTAAACATTATAATATCCCTACATAAGTGTAGAAACTCTAAATAATACTTTAAATCTCTATAATTGAAAATTATAGAATACATTCTATTCATAAGAGTTAATGTTAACTATTTTATTTAATCAGAGTGGCCAGTTATTTGAGAAACAAACATTTTCAAAGAATCAACATTAAATAAAATGTACTTTATTAAAAAATATACTGAAAATATTCTGGGGGGTAACTTTGAGAACATTGCAGTATCAGTGATTCAGATTAGCTGTATTAGTATATACAAGTTTATCTTGTCTTAAATGCAGACTTATTATGTAATAGCTCCACACTCTAGAATGCTCAAGGTTAGACTTTTTGGTGCATGCCAGACCTTAGGCATAAATGACAAAAATATGTAAATTCAATACTTTCTCTTCTAGTTTTCTAAAAACAATACCATTTGACATTTTTATTTTGTCTTAAAATACTCTTACACTTAAATTCCTAAAGAGGGAAAACCTGTACACATTATTGTTTTGATATGAAAATATGCCTAAAGGAGATAAATAACATACCAGCTTACTTTCCATGAAAGTGTCAGGCACCATGGTACTCATTTCATTTTTATATAAATATATTGTTAAAGAGTAAATACTGTATAGAAGCCAAGATGTATTTAACTCCAAATATAAAACAGAAAAATAAATAAACTAATAGCTAAAGATTCTGGATGTATAATGGTCTAATATTATAATTAGAAAAGCAATTTTTAGTACTTGCAAACAATGATTTCAAAGAAGTAGTACATGTTTATAGAGCTGATTATGACCATAATTATACTGATACCAAAATTCTTCAGGTTATTAAGATGGACTGAAAAAAGGGACATAGTCCAAAGAAAAGATATCTACAAGTTCTTTAACATTAGAAAGCTTGAATTGTATTGAAATGGAGTAAGCTTTTTCTTTAAAACATCAAAATAAACCTGCTGTACACATACAAAAGGGGCTTTCCAGGTGGCTCAGTGGTAAAGCATCTGCCTGCAAAGCAGGAGACGTGCAGGAGACAAGGGTTTGTTCTATGGGTTGAGAAAATTGCCTGGAGAAGGAAATGGCAAGCCATTCCAGTATTCTGGCCTGGAAAAGCCCATAGATGGAGGAGCCTGGTGGGCTACAGTCCATGGGGTCACAAAGATTCGGACACAACTGACTGACTAAACAACAATAACACATACAAAGGGCATCACCACAGTCTCTGTTATGTATTTTACTGATAGAACATCAAATACCTGATTGTTTATGGTGGAAAGGTGAGTTTGATACCAACTACTCAATTATGGATAGAAATGAAAATAATATTGAAATATTTTATTCTTCTGATTCCAAGTAGATATAATTTCTCTGTATATAAGGCAGAGTTTGCAGGAATTGACTAAAATTAGATATATTTATTGTCATCTAAGATAGAAATTAGTGAAATGGAATGTCACAAAAATTCATAGTTGGAGATACAGATGATTAAGAATGGTTTTGTAAATTAAATGATTATTATCAGGCCTATAGCCTTCAAAACATCTTAGTTATGAAAAATAAAATATAGAGATATTGAATAGTAAAGTAAAAGTGAATTTTCATTTTTGCAAGGGAAAATTTAAACAATAAAAACATCAAAAGTAGTAAATGTTTAAAAGGGAACATGGAGAATAAATTGAATACATTTTGGAAACAAAGTAAAATGTATACTCTGAGAAACCTGTCATCTGTAGGATGTGAGAGTTTGAACCCTGAACAAGTACTAGTCTCTCTCAAATATTTGTTGATCATATTCCAAAATGGTAAGTAAATATTTTTGAAATCAATAAGTTAGGTACATAGTGTAAAGTTGGGAAGAATCTTAAAGCATATTTTTGAGGGAGTCCAAAGCTTCCTAATATAATTTCTACCCTGCTGCTGCTGCTGCTGCTAAGTCTCTTCAGTCGTGTCTGACTTCGCGCGACCGCATAGATGGCAGCCCATCAGGCTCCCCAGTCCCTGGGATTCTCCAGACAAGAACACTGGAGTGGGTTGCCATTTCCTTCTCCAATGCATGAAAGTGAAAAGTGGAAGTGAATTTCTACCCTGAAAGGTGCTAAATTTTCCAAATAGTAATTTCTTCTTATAAGATTTTCATTTTCATTTTTTATCCCTGCATATGTTCTCCCAGCAAACACACTGGTTTATATGGGTGATTGTGTTCTGTGGGTATGCGTGTGTATTCTAATAATAAATGAAAATGGCATATCCCAACTCCAAAGATATGCTGTTTCTCAAGATCAAAATACTAAGGACTAAAGTGTTGAAATGTTCAATTTAGTTCATTCGGTTGTGTTCTATTCATTGCAACCCCATGGACTGAAGCACACCAAGCTTCCCTGTCTATCACCAACTCCCGGAGCTTGCTCAAACTCATGTCTGTTGAATCGGTGATGTCATCCAACCATCTCAGCCTCTGTCATCCCTTTCTCCTCCTACTTTCAATCTTTCCCAGAATCAGGGACTTTTCTAATAAATCAGCTCTTTGCATCAGGTGTCCAAAGTAGTGGAGTTTCAGCTTCAACATCAGTCCTTCCAATGAATATTCAGGGCTGATTTCCTTTAGGATTGACTGATTTGATCTCCTTGTTGTCCAAGTGACTCTCAAGAGGCTTGTCCAACACCACAGTTCAAAAGCATCAATTCTTTGGCTTTTAGCCTCCTTTATGGTCAAACTCTCACATCCATATATGACTACTGGAAAAACCATAGCTTTGACAATACAGACCTTTGTTGGTAAAGTAGTGTCTCTACTTTTTAGTGTAGTATCTAAGTTTGTCATAGATTTTCTGCCAAGGAGCAAGTGTCTTTATTTCATGCCTGCAGTCACCATCTGTAGTGATTCTGAAGCCCAAGAAAATAAAGTCTGTCACTGTTTTCATTGTTTCTCCATCTATTTTCCATGAAGTGATGGGGCAGGATGCCATGATCTTAGTTTTTTTAAAGGTTGAGTTTTAAGCCAACTTTTTCAGTTTCCTCTTTCACTTGCATCAAGAGGTTCCTTAGTTTCTCTTTGCTATCTGCCATAAGGGTGGTGTCATCTGCATATCTGAGGTTATTGATATTTCTCCTGGCTCTTGATTCCAGCTTGTGGTTCATCCAGTCAAGCATTTCGCATGATACACTCTGCATATAAGTAAAATAAGCAAGGTGACAATATACAACCTTGATGTATTTCTTTCCCAATTTGGAACCAGTCCATTGCTCCATGTCCAGTTCTAACTCTTGCTTCTTGACTTGCATACAGATTTCTCAGGAGGCAGGTAAGGTGTTCTGGTATTCTCATCTCTTTAAGAATTTTCCACAGTTTGTTGTGATCCACACAGTCAAAGGCTTTAGCATAATCAATAAAGCAGAAGTGCCAGATGCTTTTCTGAACTTCTCTTTCTTTTTCTATGATCCAACGGCAATTTGATTTTTGGTTCCTCTGGCTTTTCTGAATTCAGCTTAAATAGCTGGAAGTTCTCGGTTCATGTACTATTGAGCCTAGCTTGGAGAATTTTGAGCATTATGTTGCTAGTTTGTGAGATGAGTGCAAATTGTTCAGTAGTTTGAACATTTCTTGGCGTTGCCTTTCATTGGGACTGTAAAGAAAACTCACCTTTTACAGTCAGTCCTGTGGTCGCTGCTGAGTTTTCAAATTTGCTGGTGTATTGAGGGCAGCACCTTAACAGCACCATCTTTTAGGATTTGAAATAGCTCAGCTGGAATTCCATCACCTCCACTACCTTTGTTCATAGTAATGCTTCTTGAGGCCCACTTGATTTCACATTCCAGGATGTCTGGCTCTCATTAAGTGATCACACCATCATGGTTATCTGGGTCAAGAAATCTTTTTTGTATAGTTCTTCTGTGTATTCTTGCCAACTCTTCTTAGTATGTTCTGCTTCTGTTGGGTCCATACTATTTCTGTCCTTTCATGCCCTTCTTTCCATGAAATTTTCCCTTGGTATCTCTAATTTTCTTGAAGAGATTTCTACTCTTTCCCATTCTATTTTCTCCCCTCTATTTCTTTGCATTGATCACTTGCTGCTGCTGCTGCTAAGTCACTTCAGTCGTGTCTGACTCTGTGCGACCCCATAGACGGCAGCCCACGAGGCTCCCCTGTCCCTGGGATTCTCCAGGCAAGAACACTGGAGTGGGTTGCCATGTCCTTCTCCAATGCATGAAAGTGAAAAGTGAAAGTGAAGTCACTCAGTCGTGTCCGACTCTTCGCAACCCATGGACTGCAGCCTACTGGGCTCCTCCATCCATGGGATTTCCCAGGCAAGAGTACTGGAGTGAGTTGCCATTGCCTTCTCCATTGATCACTTATGAAGCCTTTTATTTCTCCCTGCTTCTTTGGAACCCTTCATTCAGATGGATATATCTTTCATTTTCTTCTTTTACTTTCTGTAGTCTCTTCTTTTCTCAGCTATTTGTAAGGTATCCTCAGACAACAGTTTTGTCTTTTTGCATTTCTTCTTGGGGATCGTTGTGATCACCACCTCCTGTACAATGTCACGAACCTTTGTCCACAGTTCTTCAGGAACTCTATCAGATCTAATCCCTTGAATCTATTTGTCACTTCCACTGTGTAATCATAAGGGATTTGATTTATGTCATACCAGCTTCTGTAGTAGCTCAGCTGGTAAAGAATTCACCTGCAATGCAGCAGATCCTGGTCGATTCCTGGGCTGGGAAAATCCACTGGAGAAGTTGTAGGCTTCCCACTCCAGTATTCTTTGGCTTCCCTGGTGGCTCAGCAGGTAAAGAATCCCCCTGGAATGCAGGAATACTGGGTTCAATCCTTGGGTTGGGAAGATCCCCTGAGGAAGGTAATGGCTACCCACTCCAATATTCTGGCCTGGAGAATTCCATGGACTCTATAGTCCATGGGGTTGCAAAGAGTCAGAAAAGACTGAGTGACTTTCACTTCACTCACTAAATGGTCTAGTGATTTTTCCTACTTTCTTCAATTTAAGTCTGAATTTTGCAATAAGGAGTTCATGATCTGAGCCACAGTCAGCTCCTGGTCTTGTTTTTGCTGACTGTATAGGGATTCTCCATCTTTGGCTGCAAAGAATAGAATCAATCTGATTTTGGTATTGACCATCTGGTAATGTCCATGTGTAGAGTCTTCTCTGGTGTTTTTGGAAAAGGGTTTTTGTTATGACCAGTGCATTCTCATGGCAAAACTCTGTTACCCTTTGGCCTTCTTCTTTTTATAGTCTAAGGCCAAATTTGTCTATTACTCTAGGTTGCTTAAATATGCTCTAAAAATTACAAAAGCAAGCAGGATAAAATGTAAGGCATCAGGTCCCTTTTGCACATGAAATTGGGAGAGAGTCAATTCCTAGGCAGGTTGATAAGAAGTCTGGGGGTCCCCGAGGAGACAGAGGTCTGGGGTTCTTGAGGAGGAGATAGGGGTCTGGAATTCTTAAGCTGGAGGAAAGGACAAACTATTTTTTCTCTCTCTCTCTCTTTACATTGCTTAGTCTTCAGATCAGATCAGATAAGTCGCTCAATCGTGTCCAACTCTTTGCGACCCTATGAATCGCAGCACGCCAGGCCTCCCTGTCCATCACCAACTCCCGGAGTTCACTCAGACTCACGTCCATCAAGTCAGTGATGCCATCCAGCCATCTCATCCTCTGTCTTCCCCCTCTCCTCTTGCCCCCAATCCCTCCCAGCATCAGAGTCTTTTCCAATGAGTCAACTCTTCACATGAGGTGGCCAAAGCACTGGAGTTTCAGCTTTAGCATCATTCCTTCCAAAGAAATTCCAGGGCTGATCTCCTTCAGAATTGACTGGTTGGATCTCCTTGCAGTCCAAGGGGCTTAGTCTTAGTCACATAAAATGTTTTCTTTCTTTAAACTGGGAACTGATGATTATACAGCAAAGAACTCAGTTTAAAATCTGTACTAGGGATTATATAAAAACAATGTATCCTGCTTGAGGACTGCTTCTCCTTCCTGAAAACCTTCTGATTAATTGTGATGTTTTAAAATGTGTGTTATGGGAGTGGGTCTGGTAGGATCTTTCTATTGTTAAGTTCTAATCTTGTTATCCTAAAATGTAAATTATGGGAGTGGGTCTGGTAAAATTTTCACAAACTTGAGACATTCTTTGATTTATTGTAATAACTAATTAAAAAATATATAATTCTCTTGCTAAAGACTAGCGAGTGGGGCACTCTCCACCTCCTTCTGATGTCTATGCCAGAAGCTTTTCCTGTCCCTTTTCACTGTAATAAAACTTCTCCCACACAAGAGCCCTGAGTGGTCAAGCCTGGTCTCTGGTCTGGAAGCTAAATCTTCTTCCGAGATCACAAATCCAACACCCTTCACTAAGCTATCAACTGGACCATGTAGTAACTGACTGAGCTCAGACATCTCAGTGCAGCAAAGAGATTTAACTCCTAGTGTTTCACCTCTCTTATTAAGGTTACATAGCTAAACACAACTTTGTTCTTGCTGTTGTTCAGTTGTTAAGTCACTCCGATTCTTTGTGACCCCATGGAATGCAGCATGCCAAGCTATTCTTTCCTCCATTACCTCCCAGAGTTTGCTCAAATTCATGCCCATTGAGTCAGTGATGCTATCTAACCATCTCATCCTCTGCTTTTTCCCAAATGTAACCACTGTGCATCAATTTTGTTCATAATAATGAATTTTCAAAAATATACTGACACTTAGGATTAAATTTTAAAGAATTATAAAACAAGAATGATCACAGTAGTCATATGTTTTAATAACTATCCACCCTGATTCTTATGTGCCACCTGTGAATTGAGATTTATTACCTTTCATCGTGCTTGAAATTTTCGCCATTTTCAGGGCCTAATCAATCTGGATTTTTACCTTAAACACATCTGAGTTCATGACATATTATCTTTAAAACTTTCTTTAAACAATACAGAAACTTTACATTCCTTGATTACCATTTTCATTCAGCATAATTAACTCCAAATGTCTTTTTTTTTTTTTTTTTTTTACTATTTTCAGAGTTTAAACGAATCCTTAAATGGTAAAGATTTGCTATCATTATAGACGTAAAAAGGAAGAAGCAGTCCCCAAGAACACTTAAGTAACTATTTTGTACAACGATAGCATGAGTCCAAGGTAACTGAAATGACCAGTACTTTGGGAAATATTAAAATTCTAATATATGTTGCCATGAATCAAAGCAAATTGGAAGTGGTCAAACAAGAGATGGCAAGAGTGAATGTCGACATTCTAGGAATCAGCGAACTGAAATGGACTGGAATGGGTGAATTTAACTCAGATGACCATTATATCTACTACTGCGGGCAGGAATCCCTCAGAAGAAATGGAGTAGCCATCATGGTCAACAAAAGAGTCCAAATGCAGTACTTGGATGCAATCTCAAAAATGACAGAATGATCTCTGTTCATTTCCAAGGCAAACCATTCAATATCACAGTGATCCAAGTCTATGCCCCAACCAGTAATGCTGAAGAAGCTGAAGTTGACTGGTTCTATGAAGACCTACAAGACCTTTTAGAACTAACACCCAAAGAAGATGTCCTTTTCATGATAGGGTACTGGAACGCAAAAGTAGGAAGTCAAGAAACACATGGAGTAACAGGCAAATTTGGCCTGGGAATAAGGAATGAAGCAGGGCAAAGACTAATAGAGTTTTGCCAAGAAAATGCACTGGTCATAACAAACACCCTCTTCCAACAACACAAGAGAAGACTCTATACATGGATATCACCAGATGGTCAACACCATCAGATTGAATATATTCTTTGCAGCCAAGATGGAGAAGCTCTATACCGTCAACAAAAACAAGACCAGGAGCTGACTGTGGCTCAGATCATGAACTCCTTATTGCAAAATTCAGACTTAAATTGAAGAAAGTAAGGAAAACCACTAGACCATTCAGGCATGACCTAAATCAAATCTCTTATGATTATACAGTGGAAGTGACAAATAGATTTAAGGGGCTAGATCGAATATATAGACTGCCTGATGAACTATGGACTGAGGTTCGTGACACTGTCCAGGAGATAGGGATCAAGACCATCCCCATGGAAAAGAAATGCAAAAAAGCAAAATGACTGTCTGGGGAGGCCTTACAAACAGCTGTGAAAAGAAGAGAAGCAAAAAGCAAAGGATAAAAGAAGAGAGATAGGCATCTTAATGCAGAGTTCCAAAGAATAGCAAGGAGAGATAAGAAAGCCTTCCTCAGAGATCAATGCAAAGAAATAGAGGAAAACAACATAATAGGAAAGACTAGAGATCTCTTCAAGAAAAATTAGAGATACCAAGGGAATATTTCATGCAAAGATGGGCTCAATAAAGGATAGAAATGGTATGGACCTAACAGAAGCAGAAGATATTAAGAAGAGGTGGCAAGAATACACAGAAGAACTATACAAAAAAGATCTTCACGACCCAGATAATCACGAGGTGTGATCACTGATCTAGAGCCATACATCCTGGAATGTGAAGTCAAGTGGGCCTTAGAAAGCATCACTACGAACAAAGCTAGTGGAGGTGATGGAATTCCAGTTGAGCTATTTCAAATCCTGAAAGATGATGCTGTGAAAGTGCTGCACTCAATACGCCAGCAAATTTGGAAAACTCAGCAGTGGCCACAGGACTGGAAAATGTCAGTTTTTATTCCAATCCCAAAGAAAGGCAATGCCAAAGAATGCTCAAATTACCGCACAATTGCACTCATCTCACACGCTAGTAAAGTAATGCTCAAAATTCTCCAAGTCAGGCTTCAGCAATATGTGAACCATGAACTTCCAGTTGTTCAAGCTGGTTTTAGAAAAGGCAGAGGAACCAGAGACCAAATTCCAACATCCCCTGGATCATCGAAAAAGCAAGAGAGTTCCAAAAAAGCATCTATTTCTGCTTTATTGACTATGCCAAAGCCTTTGACTGTGTGGATCACAATAAACTGTGGGAAATTCTGAAAGAGATGGGAATACCAGACCACCTGACCTGCCTCTTAAGAAATTAGTATGCAGGTCAGGAAGCAACAGTTAGAACTGGACATGGAACAACAGACTGGTTCCAAATAGGAAAAGGAGTATGTCAAGGCTGTATATTGTCACCCTGCTCATTTAACTTATATGCAGAGTACATTATGAGAAACGTTGGACTGGAAGAAGCACAAGCTGGAATCAAGATTGCCGGGAGAAATATCAATACCCTCAGATATGCAGATGACACCACCCTTATGGCAGAAATTGAAGAGGAACTAAAACACCTCTTGATGAAGGTGAAAGAGGAGGGTGAAAAAGTTGGCTCAAAACTCAACATTCAGAAAATGAAGATCATGGCATCTGGTCCCATCACTTCATGGGAAATAGATGGGGAAACAGTGGAAACAGTGTCAGACCTTATTTTTTTAGGCTCCAAAATCACTGCAGATGGTGATTGCAGCCATGAAATTAAAAGACGCTTACTCCTTGGAAGGAAACTTATGACCAACCTAGACAGCATATTCAAAAGCAGAGACATTACTTTGCCAACAAAGGTCCGTCTAGTCAAGGCTATGGTTTTTCCAGTGGTCATGTATGGATGTGAGAGTTGCACTGTGAAGAAGGCTGATAGCCGAAGAATTGATGCTTTTGAACTGTGGTGTTGGAGAAGACTCTTGAGAGTCCCTTGGACTGCAAAGAGATCCAACCAGTCCATTCTGAAGGAGATCAGCCCCAGGATTTCTTTGGAAGGAATGATGCTAAAGCTGAAACTCCAGTACTTTGGCCACCTCATGCGAAGAGTTGACTCATTGGAAAAGACTCTGATGCTGGGAGGGATTGGGGGCAGGAGGAGAAGGGGACGACAGAGGATGAGATGGCTGGATGGCATCACTGACTCGATGGATGTGAGTCTGAGTGAACTCCGGGAGTTGGTGATGGACAGTGAGGCCTGGTGTTCTGCGATTCATGAGGTCGCAAAGAGTCGGACACGACTGAACGACTGAACTGAACTGAATATATTTAAAGTATTTTCATTATTTTGTAGTGACAACTAATACTAAAAATAGGGAAATATAAATTATAATTTCCCTCAAACATTTTTAGTAATTGTGGAAAAAGTTTTTATATTAAAACTCAGCAATTCAATTCTCCTAAATTGGAACTGCTGAAATTTAATCAAGATTGATTATATGTTTACTATTGTACTGTAAAAAAAAAAAATCCTTAAAAAGCACTGGAGCATATGAGTATTCAAGGGGCATGGTTAACATAAAAGAAATTAAGAATTTTAGTGCACATTGTTATTATCAAGTGAAACTTTGCAATTTTCTACCTTCATGTCACTTGATTTCTCCTGAATTCCCTTTCTCTTTTTCCCGTTTGTTCAATTACTCTTTTCCTTTAACTCAAATACACTTCCACATGAATCTTTCCTCAATCTTTTGCTTGATTTCTCTAAAAACCTCCCATAACTTTGCTTGTATTACAGGAAATATCACATTACAGGAAGTCTCTTATTATCCACGTGCCATACCTACAAGATTATAATTTTGTTACATATAAGGACAAAGTTGTTGTTTTTCTTCTTTCTATTGTCCACAATAGTTACTAGAGTTTGGACTGAAATTTTTAAGCAAATATAACTTTTTGAATGAGTGAGAAGTTCCTTAGAATATAACCTTTCCTTAGGAATATTCAAATATCATCATCAATGGAAAAATTCTAAATATACTTAAGGATACTCAATATACATAGAGAACTATGTTCAGATAGAATAAATTTGGAAATAACTGGAACATTTTAACCATTACAGTAAGTCATCCATTGTGGGAATGGTCAACCTTAAAAATGGGAATATTTTACTGTGATACAATTGACATAAAACATCTTGTAAGTTTAAGGTGGAGAACGTAATGATTTGATATATGTTTGTATTATAAAATGTTTACCACAAAATGTTTAATTAACACCTATCAACTCACATAGTTACAAATCACATGCCAATTATATCTTAATAAAACTGGGGGTGGTGGTGTGGAGAATTACCTGACACATAATAGGTTCCAAATAAATATTTGTTAAAAAAAAAAAAAAAAGGAAAGATGCATGATTTGAGACTATTAAAAGAGTAGGAAGCAATTCTGCTTTGAATACAGTAGACCATTAAATTCTTGGGAATAGAAAACAGCCTTTCTATCCCCAAATTCTTCACTTTAACTAAGGAATTGCATTTTCCTATCAGCTTTGAGTTGACTCATTGGAAAAGACTCTGATGCTGGGAGGGATTGGGGGCAGGAGGGAGGGGAAGGGGATGACAGAGGATGAGATGGCTGGATGGCATCACTGACTCGATGGACGTGAGTCTCAGTGAACTCCGGGAGTTGGTGATGGACAGGGAGGCCTGGCGTGCTGCGAGTCATGGGGTCTCAAAGAGTCGGACACGACTGAGCAACGGATCTGATCAGCTTTGAGGAGCCATAATGAATCCATCCTACTTTAGAAATAACTTCAGCAAAGTAGAGACACAACCAAACTAAAACTAAGACTAGTTTCATGACCTCAAGCTCATAAAACTATTTCCAGCATCTTAGAGCTTTTTAACTAATTTGGCCTTAAAAAGTTACCATTGAACCTTGTGAAAATAGTATTCATGAGCACGTTTTAAACTCATTTAGTTTTTTATTAGAATAGTCATAGCAATTTTAGATGTGAGGAAGACAGGTTAAGCATCTTTCCCTCTGGTTAAATGGAATTAGCATCTCCAAAATAACTCATCAGTCATCTCCAGAATTTGGATCACATATTGAAGAAAATATTTTATAAATTTATAAATTATAAATGTTTACTACTTAAAAGTCACATGCCCTACTATCAACAAAAAATACTGCATATAAGTAAAAATATGTGTTGCTCTTTAATGGGTAATAAATATTCACTATAATTCTATTTTTTAATTTGATCCATTGTGCTTGAATTTTTTCATCTGAAATAAATTACATATACGCTAGGGTTGTTGCAAGAATTACATTAACAAATTAGTATCTCATGCCTAGAATAATAATTCAACAAATGCTAGCTGCTCTTATTATCATTGCATCCCAATGGAATGTATGCTCTACCCTCTAGGGTTCACACAGGCTACTTTTTTTTTTTTTTTTCACACAGTCTACTTTGAAGACCACCCTTTTAAACTGTTGTTATGTTCTGTAATTATGTATGTTTTCTAGTTTTTCATTCAGCATCTTAAAATTTTTACATTGCCTAATATTTCAGTCTTCTCTTGGAATTGAGAGAATGCAATGTATTAACAAATTGGAATATTGTATATTCAGAATATAATTAGAAGCCATTTAACATTGGCTAGAATATGTATCCTTCTATATATCTAGATGTTTAATTCTGCCCTTTTTCCTTACACCAAAAGATTACTGTAAGAAATGAAGTCTAGTGTGTAAAAATTATCTGAAATCTATTAAGAGAAGCAAGGAAGCTAATGCACTTTGAAAATGTACTGTATTGGAGGCACTATGCTTGGTGTGTTTTATTATTTTCATGAATAAATGAAATATTAACAAATCATCATTATTATCATATTCATTTGGGAAATTAGCTATGTCTAGAAAAGTTTTGCTAATGATTATGAATATTTGACTTAATTATTTAAAAGTTAAAGCCCTAAAGTAAATAGTAATATGCTGGTAAGACTACTAGGCATGTAGCTTTCTTTTCTTGTAGTGTCTTTGTCTGATATCTTATCAGGGTAAAGCTGGTCTCAGACAGTGAATTTGGAAGCTTTCTTATTCTTCAATTTTTTGTAATAGTTTGCAAAAGATTGGTAGTAATTTTTAAAATAATTGCTAGAATTCACTAGCGAAACCAAATGGTCATATGTTTTTCCTTTTGGGGATATTTTTGATTACTGATTTAACCTTTTTACTTGGTATTGGTCTGTACAGATTTTTGATTTCCTCGTGACCAGTCTTGATTAAAAATCACAAAATCATTTCAATAGATGAAAAAAAAATGAATTTGACACAATTTGGTACCTTTTCATAATGAAAACCTCTCAGCGAGCTAGGTATAAAAGAAATTTACCTCAACAGAATAAAAGCCAGATATGGAAAGTTCACAGCTAACATCATATTCAACAACAAGAACAAAAAGTCTGAAAGCTTTTCCTCTAAGATCAGGATCAAGGAAAGATGCCCATTCTCATCTCTATTCAACATAGTACTGGAAGTCCTAGCCAGAGCAATTAGATAGAAAAAGGAATTAAATACATCTAAATTGGAAAGAAATAAGTAACATTTGCAGATGACATGGTTTTCCATGTAGAAAACCTTAAAGAGTCCACAAAAAATCTGTAGGAACTAATAAGCAAACCCAGCAATGTTTCAGGATGCAAATAAACTTACAAAATCTATCGTGTGTAGTTTCAGTTATTAAGATGAAAAGTTCTAGATATCTGCTGTACAACATTGCACCTATTGTTAACAATATTGTACTGTACACTTAACATTTTGTCAGAAGCATAAATCTCAGGTTGAGTTTTCTTACTATAATAAAGAATTTTTTTTTAAATTTATCCCTCAAAAGATACTATTAGGAAAATGAAAAGACAAGCTACATATAGGAACAAAACATAGGCCAAACACAGTCTGGTAAAAAAAAAAAAGATTTATATTTATATTTTTTAAATTTATATTTATATTTTAATTTATATTTATATTTTTTAAATTTATATTTATATATTTAAATATTTATATATTTATATATTTTAAAAAAGCAAAATATAAATGTAGATAGTTTATAAATAGACACTTCACTGAAGTGAATATATGAATATTCATAAAAGATGTTGAATATGAGTATTCATTAGAAAAATGCTTCCTTGGTGGCTAGGATGGTAAAGAATCTCCTTGCAGTATGGGAGACCTGGGTTTGATCCATGGGTTGGGAGGATCCCCTGAAGAAGGGAATGGCAGCCCACTTGAATATTCTTGTCTGGGGAATTCCATGGACAGAGGAGCCTGGTGGGTTACAGTCTATGGGGTTGCAAACAGTCGGACATGACTGAGCGACTATCACTAGAAAATGCCAATTAAAATTTTGAGTCACCATCATACATAGATTTGAATGACTAGCATTAAAACTCAAAACCAAAACCAAAAGTGCTTAAATTACCAACTCCAGGGGTGCACATGTTACAGAATTGAATGCTTATATTTTCTGTTAGGAATGTGATATACTTCAGGACATGGAACAACAGACTTTCCAAATCATGAAGGGAGTACGTCAGGGCTGTATATTGTCACCCTGTTTATTTAACTTATATGCATAGTACATCATGAGATATGCTGGACTGGATGAAGCACAAGTTGGAATCAAGATTGCCAGGAGAAAAATCAATAAACTCAGATATGCAGATGACACCACACTTACGGTAGAAAGCAAAGAAGAACTGAAGAATCTCTTTTTTTAATTTTATTTTATAACTTTACAATATTGTATTGGTTTTGCCATACATCAACATGAATCCACCACAGGTATACCCATGTTCCCCATCCCGAACCCTCCTCCCTCCTCCCTCCCTGTACCACCCCTCTGGGTCGTCCCAGTGCACCAGCCCCAAGCATCCAGTATCATGCATCGAACCTGGACTGGTGACTCATTTCATATATGATATTATACATGTTTCAATGCCATTCTCCCAAATCATCCCACCCTCTCCCTCTCCCACAGAGTCCAAAAGACTGTTTTATACATCAGTGTCTCTTTCACTGTCTCGTACACAGTGTTATTGTTACCATCTTTCTAAATTCCATATATATGTGCTAGTATACTGTATTGGTGTTTTTCTTTCTGGCTTACTTCACTCTGTATAATAGGCTCCAGTTTCACCCACCTCATTAGAACTGATTCAAATGTATTCTTTTTAATGGCTGAGTAATACTCCATTGTGTATGTGTACCACTGCTTTCTTATCCATTCATCTGCTGATGGACATCTAGGTTGCTTCCATGTCCTGGCTATTATAAACAGTGCTGTGATGAACATTGGGGTACACGTGTCTCTTTCCCTTCTGGTTTCCTCAGTGTGTATGCCCAGCACTGGGATTGCTGGATCATAAGGCAGTTCTATTTCCAGTTTTTTAAGGAATCTCCACACTGTTCTCCATAGTGGCTGTACTAGTTTGCATTCCTACCAACAGTGTAAGAGGGTTCCCTTTTCTCCACACCCTCTCCAGCATTCATTGCTTATAGACTTTTGGATCACAGCCATTCTGACTGGCACGAAATTGTACCTCATAGTGGTTTTGAAAGTGAAAGAGGAGTGTGAAAAAGTTGGCTTAAAACTCAACATTCAGAAAAGTAAGATACTGGCATCCAGCCCCATCACTTCATGGCAAATAGATGGGGAAACAATGGAAACAGTGACAGACTTTATTTTTTTTTTTGGCTCCAAAATCACTGCAGATGGTGACTGCAGCCATGAAATTAAAAGATGCTTGCTCTTTGGAAGAAATGCCATGGCCAACCTAGACAGCATATTAAAAAGCAGAGACATTACTTTGCCAAAAAAGGTCAGTCTAGTCAAAACTATGGTTTTTCCAGTAGTCAGGTAGGGATCTGAGAGTTGGACTATAAAAAAAGCTGAGCACTGAAGAATCAATGCTTTTGAACTGTGATGTTGGAGAAGACTACTGAGAGTCCCTTTGACTGCAAGAAGATCCAACCAGTCCAACCTAAAGGAAATCAGTTCTGAATAGTCATTAGAAGGACTGATGTTGAAGCTGAAACTCCAATACTTTGGCCACCTGATGCAAAGAACTGACTCATTTGAAAAGACCCTGATGCTGGGTAAGACTGAAGGCAGGAGGAGAAGGGGAAAACACAGAATGAGATGGTAGGATGCATCACCAACTTTATGGACATGAGTTTGAGTAAGCTCCAGGAACTGGTGAAGGACAGGGAACCCTGGTGTGCTGCAGTCCATGGTGTCGCAAAGAGTTGGACACGACTGAGCAACTGAACTGAACTGAGCTGATCCTTCTGGAACTTTGGACTGGCAGTTTCTTATAAAGTCAGACATAGGCTTATCATACTAACCAGCAGATTTACTCCTAGTTTCTTGCCCAAGAGCAAAGAAAATTGATATATATCTTTCTATAAAAGCTTTATTCATAATATAACTCAACTGGAAACAACCTAAATATTTTTTTAAGCTGGTGAAAGTACAAATAAACCAGTTATATCAAAGAACACAGCAGTACTAAACAATGAGAAAACAACTATTCATACACACAGAGCTGTGAATAAACAAAAATATATTAGGCAAATTAAATGTAGCCATACTCATACTGTATGCTAAATACTATGTACTGTATGATTCCACTTATGTCACATTCTGGAAAATCCAAGACTTTTGGACAAGACAGTTCGGTGGTTGCTAAGGGGCTGGAACTGGTAAAAGAGTTAAAAAGAAATGTTATCTAAAAATGTTATATTTGTTATCTAGATTATGGGAGTTGACTAAATGTATCTCTCATCAGTCATGTATTTATACACAAAACATGTGAATTTTGCTTTATATAGATTGCTGCTGCTGCTGCTGCAGCTAAGTCGCTTCAGTTGTGTCCGACTCTGTGCGACCCCATAGACAGCAGCCCACCAGGCTCCCCCGTCCTTGGGATTTTTAGGCCTTATTAAATATGACTTCAAAATAATTGCCCAAATTCAGTAGTGAGATCTATTTTTATTGTATATAAGTTGTGCTAATGAATTTTACATAAAGGGATATTCTTAAATTTTATATTTTATGTATTTTGTCAAAAATAGAACTCTATTGTTTTTAATTGTTTATTTTTGACATCAGAAATGAAATCTTAGAAAATTACAGTGATTTGATACCCAAATTAAATTCTCAATAGAATTTTGGGATTATTTATACTATTTTTCCAGTCCTGATGTTACTGAGCAATGAACATATGAATTTGCCATAAATCAACTTAGTTTCTCATCTCAACTCTGCCACAATATGGGTAAAACTCAATAGTGATGTTGTGACATTTAATTAAGTCCATGTATTGAAAGCACTGTTACACAGTCAGCACTTCTTAGGTACTCAGTAATAAATAAATCTTCTCTATTGTAAATGAAGATGCATCAGTTTCAGTAATTTATTCCCAGGTCACAGCCAGGATTTACTGAATGAGAAACTAAACACAAGTTTCTGACACTACATTCCATGATGTCTACACGTAGACTACTTATCCCAACTCCTCATTATGAATTACTCTTGATGCCTCATTGAAAAGTGCCATATATGAGTAAAAAATAAAGCAGGACAAAGGCTAACACAGTTTTGCCAAGAGAACACACTAATCAGAGCAAACATCCTCTTTCAACAATAGATGACTCTACACATGGACATTATCAGATGCTCAATACTGGAAGCAGACTAATTATATTCTTTGCAGCCAAAGATGGAAAGCTCTATACAGTCAGCAAAAACAAGACCGGGAATGGACTGTGGCTCAGATCATGAACTGCTTATTGCCAAATTCAGACTTAAATTGAAGAAATTAGGGAAAACCACTAGGCTATTCAGGTATGACTTATATCAAATCCCTTATGATTATACAATTGAAGTGACAAATATATTCAGGGATTAGATCAGATAGACAGAGTACCCGAAGAACTATGGACAGTGTCATTAATCAAAACCATCCCCAAGAAAAGGAAATTCAAAAAGGCAAAATGGTTATCTGAGGGGGCATACAAAGGTGGGCTTTGGGTAGTATCATTATGAACAAAACTAGTAGAGGTGGTGGAATTCTAGCTGAGCTATTTCAAATCCTAAAGATGATGTTAAATTGCTACACTCAATATGCCAGCAAATTTGGAAAACTCAGAGTGGCCACAAGACTGAAAAAAGTCTGTTTTCATTCCAATCACAAAGAAGGGCAATGCCAAAGAATATTCAAACTTCTGCACAACTGCACTCATCTCATAGGCTAGTAAAGTAATGCTCAAAATTCTCCAAGCTAGGCTTCAACAGTACATGAACCAAGAACTTTCAGATGTTCAGGCTGGATTTAGAAAAGGCAAAGGAACCAGAAGCCAAATTGCCAAAGTCTGTTGGATCATAGACAAAAATAAGAAAATTCCTAAAAAAAATCTACTGCTTTATTGACTGTGCTAAAGCCTTTGACTATGTGTATCACAACAAACTGTGGAAAATTCTGAAAGAGATGGGAATACCAGACCACCTTACCTACATTCTGGAAACCTATATTTGGGTCAAGAAGCAACAGTTAAAACAAGACATGGGACAATGGACTGGTTCCAAATTGGGAAAGGAGTACATCAAGGCTGTATATTGTCAACCTGCTTATTTAACTTATATGCATCATGTGAAATGCTGAATTGGATG
Organism: Bison bison bison; assembly: GCF_000754665.1. NCBI lineage: Eukaryota > Metazoa > Chordata > Mammalia > Artiodactyla > Bovidae > Bison > Bison bison. The sequence goes on along the minus strand of NW_011495064.1, from coordinate 18,285,086 downwards.
AAGCCCAAGCTGGAATCAAGATTGCTGGGAGAAGCATCAATAACCTCAGATTTGCAGATGACACCACCCTTTTGGTAGAAAGAGAAGAGGAACTAAAGAGCCTGTTGATGAAAGTGAAAGAGGAAAGTGAAAAATCTGGCTTAGAACTCAACATTCAAAAAACTAAGATCATGGCATCCAGTCCCAACACTTCATGACAAATAGATGGGCAAAAAATGGACACAGTGACAGATTTTATTTTCTTGGGCTCCCAAATCACTGCAGATGGTGACTGCAGCCATGAAATTAAAAGATGCTTTTTATTGGAACAAAAGCTATGATAAACTTAGAAAGCATATTAAAAAGCAGAAAGGTTACTTTGCTGACAATGGTCTGTCTAGTCAAAGCTATGGTTTTTCCCGTAGTCATGTATGGATGTGAGAGTTGGACCATAATGAAAACTGAGCACCAAAGAATTGATGCTTTTGAACTGTGGTGTTGGAAAAGACTCTTGAGAGTCCCTTGGACTGCAAGGAGATCCAACCAGTCCATCCTAAAGGAAATCAGTCCTGAATAGTCATTGGAAGTACTGATATTGAAGCTGAAGCTCCACTACTTTGACCACCTGATGTGAAGAACTGACTCATTAGAAAAGACCCTGCCCGGATACTGGAGAAGTGAAGTCTCTCAGTCGTGTCCTACTCTTTGCAACCCTGTGGACTGTAGCCTACCAGACTCCTCCGTCCATAGACTCCTCCAGGCAAGAACACTGGAATGGGTTACAATTTCCTTCTTCAGGCGATCTTTCCAACCTGGGGATCAAACCTGGGTCTCCCGCATTGCAGGTAGATGCTTTACCATCTGAGCCATCAGGGAAGCCTGATACTGGAGAAGGAAATGGCAACCCACTCCAGTATTCTTGCTTGGAAAAATCCATGGACAGAGGAACCTGGCGGGCTGCAGTCCATGGGGTTACATGACTGAGCACACATGCATGAGGGTGGGGGGAGATGGGTTTGTAGCATTAAACGGGTAGAACTAAAAAACAAAAAAAGAAAGAAAAGAAAACACCCTGATGCTGTGAAAGCTTGAAGGCAGGAGGAGAAGGGGATAACAGAGAATGAGATGGTTGGACGGCATCACCGACTCAATGGACATGAGTGTGAGAAATCTCTGGAAGATGGTGAAAGACAGGGAAGCCTGGAATGCTGCAGTCCATAGGGTCACAAAGAGTTGAACATGACTGAGAGACTGAACAAAAATAGGAAACAGAGGATAGACACAGCTTCATGAACATTAACTATATGCATCACCAGTGCATTAAAATAAAAATAGAATAAAGAATATTAAAAGAAAGCCACTAGATTTTTAAAATATTTCTTTCATTTTATCATACCATTGGACCACCTATTTCTCAAGGTGCTTGGTTTTTTGTCTGTTTGTATAGTCTACTACATAAATGAACTAATTATTCCTTTAGAAAAAGTCTCAAGAATGAATCATGTTTAGGCAGCAGAAGAAATTAAGATGCTGTTGTGACTTTGATACATGGAATGATCCCTAGATGTATGGTTACTACTTACAGCCTAATTGCTAGATTTCCATAGCAAATCTAGAAAAGTGTAACTCAGTTATCTTCCATAGAACATTATTTGCATTAAGTAATAATTGGCTTTGAAATGTGCATATGAAAATGAAGAATATGTCTGTGATCATCTAAGTTCAGGAAATTTATGTAGAATATTGAGTTTCTTTAATACAGGACTTCTCAGAGCCTTTAAGTTTATTCATTTGAGTCCCAAGAAAGAATATAGAATATATAGTATATTGCAACATGGAACTTTCTTATATAAAATATATTTAGAAATTTAAAAATTATTGTCCTGAAAGAAACATTTTGTGAAGCATAAGATTATGCATATTTAGACCAGTCTTGGAAATAGTGCCAAATGATCATTGATACTTTATGCTGAATAAGGAAATTAGATGACTTATTTCAATTTATCATTGTAATTTGCACAGTTGTCTGAATGCAATTGAAAATTCTGAATGGCATAATACATTTGCACATGTATGAAAGATGACTGTGGAGAAATGTTTCACTCTATTGAATTCACAGTAGGGGAGAATTATTGATAACTCAAAATCAAATTTACTGTTAAATAAATTCTGAAATATGAAGTTTACATGAAAGTTCCAAGCACAAGCAGCTTTGCATAAGCAAGTGTATTTGTCAAGCAGAGTAAATTAACTGAGAAAAAGGCAAATATCATGAAGAGAGGACTGGAGTTATATCCAGGAAGTCTGGTGTCTTTGTCCAGATCTACCAATAATTATCAGCATGTTCTTGCATAAATGAATTAGTTTCTAACAGGGTTTGAAAAATTTATAACATTTAATGAAATTTTTCTGTATGTTTCCCCTATTTTAGGTTCACTGAGCTTCATTTTGTTGTAGTTTTATAGTTTTCATAAAACTTGAAAAAAGGCAATAGTCATTATTTTTTGCCTTGTCTTCTGAGATTCCAATTATAAATTTATTAGACCACTTTAATTTGTCTCATAGATTTTTAATGTCTGCTTATTTTTCTTATACCTTTCCTTAACTTTTTAGCTTTAGTTTGGATAGTTGCCATGACATATAATCCAGTTCAACAATCATTTTTGGGGTAATATTTAGATTTATGTTAAGCTCCTCCTATGATTTTTTACCTATGATGCTCTAGTTTTATCTCTACCGGTTCCATTTGTTTCCTTGTATAATCTTTATTTCTACCTTCACTATTTTATTATTTCCTTTAATATCTAAATATACTTATAGAAGCTCTCTTAAAGTTACTGTGTGCTAATTCTATCATGTATTGTATGGGTATGTTTCTATTGACTAATATGTCTCCTGTGTGAATGAGTGCTAAGTCGCTCCAGTGATGTCAGACTCTTTGTGACCCAGTGGACTGTAGCCTGCCAGGTTTCTCTGTTCATAGGATTCTCCAGGCAAGAATACTGGAGTGGGTTGCCATGCCTTCCTCCAGGGGATCTTCCCAACCCAGGGACCGAACCTGAGTCTGTCTCCTACATGGGCAGGCGGATTCTTTAACACTAGAGCCAACTGGCAAGCCCAATGTGTCCCCTATCCATGGCTTCCCTGTTTGCTCAGATGGTAAAAAATTTGCCTTCAATGCAGGGGATGTGGGTTGGATTCCTGGGTCAAGAAGTTCCTTTGGAAGAGAAATAACCCATTTCAGTATTCTCCCCTGGAGAATTCATGGTCAGAAGATCCTGGCGGGCTACAGTCCATGGAGTCTCAAAGAGTCGGATACAACTGAGTGACTAAAACACACACACACACACACACACACACACACACACATGTGCAAGTGCACGTTCACATGTGCATAATAGATTCTTTGTTGTTTTCACATCTAGTTATTTTTTATTTAATTCTGAACTTCATGAGGTTCCATTGCTAAGGACCTAGATTTTATATCTTTCTTATAATAGTGTTGTGATTTGCTCTAGCAACTTCAATTTACTTGAAAATCAGCCTGATCCTTTTGAGGCTTATTTTTAAATTTTAGTATAAGTACAAAGTAGTCTTAACTTCAGGCTTTTTTGTTATTTATGGCAATGGTAATGATTTTTTTCATGTCTGTGTTTATTAATCTAGGTATTTCACCAGGTTTTCCATTCCTTTAGTAAAGAACTTAAATGTATCCTAATTTTGTGTGACCTCTTGGTATTTGTAGTTTCTTCAGTATTTTTTATTGGTCCATTTTCACGGAGTTTCGTCTTAAACATGTGAAATATTCAATTACAGACTCCAGGGGGCTTTTATGAGGATGTTTAGATGTTGTCAGATTCTGTCTACATTACTCTAGCTCCTCCTGCCTCATCTTCTCTGAACGCCAGTTTCTAACTTAAAATCAGCCATCTATTATGCCAGTTGGAAAACTGCTTTAGGTAGAAAACCATAGAGACTGTAGCACTCATCTCATGTTTTTTCTTTTCTCACTGAGTACTATAAATTCTGTTATCTAATTTAAAAAGAGTTATTTCACATATTTTGTCCACTTTTTCCAATTTTATAATTAATTCTGTTTAGAAGAGTATTTTTAGTACCAATTACTTTATCATAGTGACATACCTTAAATTTGATTTGATTTCATTTCATAAAGTTGTCCATGAGCTCTCAGTCCTTAATTCTAGATGAACATTTAAACCACTTTCATTTTCTCAGATAAGTCACAATCCATTAGGAAGACATTTAGGGGAAATTTGTTCATGTTTTTTCTAAATCACTATTTTTTGCATGTTTTCTCACTATTTTTAAGTAGCATTGTTATGTGTATTAAGATATTTTAATTTAGAATATTGAGGAAGAGCCAATTTAGAACTTACCTATTGATGTAATTCTATCTTAGAATTTTGATAATGCTTTATTTGGTATGCCTTCAATAGGAAAATGTGGTATTTTGCTGATCCTCAAGGATAACCATGAGCAGGAATTTTAAGAGACAGGGGAAAGCAAAGCAAAGGAAAGGAAAATAGCATGGTTTCAAATATCTCAGTAAATGTAAAATATGCTTTTGTATCTTTCATTTAAATTATGAAAACAATACATTAAAGAGTTATTACCAATATATTTACATGACTCAAACTATTTTATTAACCAGTCTCAAGGCTAGAAAATTCTTTTAAAAGATACATATTTTCTCACTTATGATGTATCCTCATGTTTGTTTTTTTTTCTCTATACTATGAACATATAGCTCCAATCAATTGCTTTCAAGTTTGTTTTTTTTTTTTCCCTTCTAGATAATTACTTCTGCACTGCACATACAAAAAGAAGAAACTTTTATAAGGGTTTTTGGTATAAACATATAGGTGTATTTATTTGCCTAAACTAGATTAATATGGAAAGAAGCTTAAAATAAATTATATCTATTCCTAAGTTCCTTAGTAAAAGAATATTATCTAAATAACTGTATTTTAAAAGGTAACGTTTTACTGAGGAGTGACTTTTTTAGAAATACACATTAAAAAAGATTTTTTTTTCTTGCTAATATAATATGTACTCTTGGCAGCAGCACCAATTTTTGTGATGAATTGGAGATTGGAGTCAGTGATCTGAAGAGGAGAACAATATGAGCTACAGATGACCTGAGCCCCCAGATCATTTCCAAGTGGGAAATGTTGCTTTATAGATGCCTGAATCCTTGCATCTAGAAGAGTATGATGAATCATTCTGTCAAATGTCCTGGCAAGTAAGTTGATAAAAGGGAGAGGTTTAAATATTGTGCAGCTGGGTAATCTGGTCTAATACAATTATAGAACTAAAACTTATTTTAAATATATATGATTACATACTGTCATTTTATATACAAAGCTATTAAAGCCTAGAAAATTAAAGTAGCATCATCAAGGACACAGTGGTAGTGCTTAGTTAAGCTTGAGCATAAATACACCTCCAGACTACTCAAAATTGCTTAAAAAATAAAAGTACACAGTCACTATTACTAAAAGTTTTTGGAAGATATAAGAGTACCACAAAATTATTGTTATTCCTTTCCTCTTTGCATCTCTTGCTTTCTTACAAAAAGATTTTGTTAGGGAAAGTAATCTAATATTTCAGTTCTGTATAGCAATTAATCTTGTCAAGTTGTTTTTACATCAGTTGTTTAATTTGACTTTTAAAAACAACTTTGTGAAGGAGAGGATAAACTGGTATCTTTATTTAGTAAAACTAGGATCTTGTCAAGAATATCCGCCTTTTCCATCACTATTTCTAACTTATTTTAATAGCCTTACTGTATTTAGGGAATATGTTACTGTTATATGTGTTGTCTTCTTGACTTATATTAGAACTCAAATTACCAGACTTGCTTACTTCTAGGCCCTTCCAATCAGATGTACATTATGAGAGGCTCCTGTTTGAAGTAAGATAAAAAAGTAAGGAGACTGTGCAGAGCTTTCATTTCACTGGTATTTGTGAAGATAGACGTTTATCTCTGACGGGTAGCAGGAAGGCATAGTTAAGTTTCAGTCTCAGGAAAGGTAGTGGCCCTGGTGGAGGGAATGATCTCATTAGAGCGTTCCTGCAGTTTAGTCCTCTTTCTTTAGCTGCCCCCATAATTTGGAAAGCAACCTAATAAACTTTAACAGATCCCTTTACAAATTAAACTAGTCAGAGTTGCTTCTATTGTTTGCAACTAACAATGATACTAAGATTTGACACTTGCCTATAGTGACACAGTGGCAGAACTGGAGTGGAAAAAAAAAAAAATGATGGGGATGAGAGTTCTTATGAGAGTGATAAAAGCGACGTTTTATCATCCTCTATGTACCTAGCATTCAGCCACTCACCTGCTGAAACAATATCTAATACTTCGTAACTATTTTTCATTATTTTATTTATGAGAGTTTGGGGAATAAAACAATTTCATGAGGTGAAATTTTGCATTAAAATTTTTCATGTACCCCAAAATTTTGAAACAATTGTTAGTCATCTAGCTCATGGGGGCCACTTTTGAATTTAAGGCCAAAGAATGCTCAAACTACTGCACAATTGCACTCATCTCACATGTTAGCAAAATGATGCTCAAAATTCTCCAAGCCAGGCTTCAACAGTACATGAACTGTGAACTTCCAGATCTTCAAGCTGGTTTTAGAAAAGGCACAGGAACCAGATCAAATGGCCAACATCCACTGGATCATGGAAAAAACAAGAGAGTTACAGGAAAACATCTATTTCTGCTTTACTGACTATGCCAAAGCCTTTGACTGTGTGGATCACAATAAACTGTGGAAAACTCTTAAAGAGATGGAAATACCAGACCACGTGACCTGCCTCTTGAGAAACCTGTATGCAGGTCAGGAAGCAACAGTTAGAACTGGACATGGAACAACAGACTTGTTCCAAATAGGAAAAGGAGTACGTCAAGGCTGTATATTGTCACCCTGCTTATTTAACTTCTATGCAGAGTACATCATGAGAAACGTTGGGCTGGCAAAAGCACACACTGGAATCAAGATTGCTGGGAGAAATATCAATAACCTCAGATATGTAGAGGACACCACACTTATGGCAGAAAGCAAAGAAGAACTGAAGAGCCTCTTGATGAAAGTAAAAGAGGAGAGTGAAAATGTTGGCTTAAAGCTCAACATTCAGAAAACGAAGATCATGGTATCTGGTCCCTTCACTTCATGGCAAATAGATGGGGAAACAGTGGCTGACTTTATTTTCTTGGGCTCCAAAATTACTGTGGATGGTGATTGCAGCTATGAAATTAAGATATGCTTACTCCTTGGAAGGAGAGTTATGACCAACCTAGACACCATACTAAAGAGCAGAGACATTACTTTGCTGACAATGGTCTGTCTAGTCAAAGCTATGGTTTTTTCCGGTAGTTATGTATGAATGCGAGAGTTGGACTATAAAGAAAGCTGCTGCTGCTGCTGCTAAGTCACTTCAGTCATGTCCGACTTTGAGCACCAAAGAATTGATGCTTTTGAACTGCCATATTGGAGAATACTCTTGAGAGTCCTTTGGACAGCAAGGAGATCCAACAAGTCCATCCTAAAGAAAATCAGTCCTGAATATTCATTGGAAGAACTGATATTAAAGCTGAAACTCCAATACTTTCGCCACCTGATGTGTGGCACTGACTCATTGGAAGAGACCCTGATGCTGGAAATGATTGAAGACAGGAGGAGAAGGGGACAACAGAGGATGAGATGGTTGGATGGCATGACCAAATAAATGGACATGAGTTTGAGTAAGCTCTGGGAGTTGGTGATGGACAGTGTGGTCTGGCATGCTGCAGTCCATGGGGTTGCAAAGAGTTGGACATGACTGAGCAACTGAACTGAACTGAATGTTTGCAAAAGCTTTTATGGTTACACACATTCCTGTCTTCTAATTCCCATTCAAACAAATTATTTTCAGTACAAGAATCTATTTTGAGTGTTTACTCTCATTAAATATCAAATAGCATTGCAAAGTATTTTCTTTTTTCAGAAAAACTTTACATGATGGGTAAATTAGAACTTATTGTTCTATCATTTTGGACTAATACTTACTTATTATTGTTGCTTTGTCTTTAATAATAATAATAAACATTTCAAAGCAAGTTAGACTCCAAACAATAGGGAAATGATTAAAAATACTATCAACCTCATGTTATACAATATTATACAGCCACGAAGCACAGTAAGTTCAAAGCATATAGAATAAGGAAATGCTCACAATAATAAACATTTAAAAATAAATAGGGGTCATTTCTGCTTCAGAGATTACAGGCTTGTCAGGGCAAAGGGGCTTGCATAACTCAGTGAAGCTATGAGCCATGTTGTGCAGGGCCACCCAAGATAGAGGGGTCATAGTGAAGAGTTCTAACCAACATGGTCCACTGGAAGAGGGCACGGCAACTCACTCCAGTGTTCTTGCCTGGAGAAAGGCAAAAATATATGACACTGGAAAATGAATCCCTTAGGTCAATAGGTGTTTAATATGCTACTGATATGAACAGAGGGCAATTACTGATAACTCTAGAAAGAATGAAGTGGCTGGGCCAAAGTAGAAATGACTTGTGAAAATGGTTTGTTGTGAATGTGTCTGCTGGTGAAAGTAAAGACCAATGCTGTAAAGAACATTACATAGGAACCTGGAATATTAGGCCCATGAATGAAGGTAAATTGGATGTGGTCAAGCAGGAGATGGTAAGACTGAACATCAGCATCTTAGGAAATGGTGAACTAAAATGGATGGGAATGGGGAAATTTAATTCAGTTAACCATTATATCTACTACTGTGGGCAAGAATTCTTTAGAAGAAATGGAGTAGCCCTCATAGTCAACAAAAGAAACTGACATGTAGTACTTGGGTGCAACCTCAAAAATGACAGAATTATCTCTGTTCATTTCGAAGGCAAACCATTTAACATTACAGTAATTCAAGTCTATGGCCCGACCATTGTTGCTGAAGAAGCTGATATTGACTAGTTCTATGAAGACATACAACACCTTCTAGAACTAACACCAAAAAAGATGTCCTTTTAATCATATGGGATTGGAATGCAAAAGTAGGAAGTCATTAGATATGTGCCTTAACAGGCCTGTTTGGCCTTAGAGTACAAAATGAATCAGGGCAAAGGTTAATAGCATTTTTTCAAGAGGACATGCTGGTCATTGCAAATGCTTTTTTCCAGCAACCCAAGAAATAGCTCAACATGGACATCACCAGATGTTTAATACCTAAATCAGATTGATTATGTTCTTTGCAATCAAAGATGAAGCTTTATACAGTCAGCAATAACAAGACTTGGAGCTGACTGATGCTCAGATCATGAGCTCCTTACTGCAAAATTCAGACTTAAAATGAAGAAAGTAGGGAAAACCACTAGGCAATTCAGGTATGACCTAAACCAAATCCCTTATGATTATACAGTGGAATAGATTGAAGGTATTAGATCTAGTAGAGAGCGCCTGAAATTCTATGGGTGGAGGTTCATTAACATTGTACAGGATGCAGTGAACAAAGCTATCCCAAAGAAAAATAAATGCAAGAAGGCAAAGTGGTTGTCTGAGGAGTCTTTACAAGTAGCTGAGAAAAGAAGAGAAGAAAAAGGCAAGGGAGAAAGGGAAAGATATACCCAATTTAATGCAGCATTCCAGAGAATATCAACAAGAGCTAAAAAGTGTTTCTTAAATGAACAGTGCAAGGAAATAGAGGAAAATAATAGAATAGTGAAGACTAGAGATCTCTTCAAGAAACCTGGAGATATGAAGGGAATATTTCCTGCAAGGATGGACACAACAAAGCACAGAAACTATGAGGATCTGACTGAAGCAGAAGAAATTAAGAAGAATACATAGAAGAACCATACAAAAAAGGACTTGAACCAGATGACCATTATGGTGTGGTCATTCACCAAGAGTGGACATCCTGGTGTGTTAAGTCAAGTGGGCCTTAGGAAGCATTACTACAAACAAATCTAGAGGAGATTATGAGATTACAGCTGAGCTATTTAAAAATCCTAAAATGATGCTGCTAAAGTGCTGCACTCAGTATGTCATCAAATTTGGAAAACTCAGAGTGGCCACAGGATTGGAAAAGTTCAGCAAAAACATTCATACCAATCCAATAGAATGGCAATGCCAAAGAATGTTCAAACTAGCATAAATTGCACTCATTTCACATGCTAGCAAATTTATTCTCAAAATCCTTTAACCTAGGCTTCAGCAGTATATGAACTCAGAAATTCCAGATGTACAAGCTGGATTTAAAAAAGGCAGATGAACCAAAGATCAAATCACCAACATTCATTGGTTCATAGAGAAAACAAGGGAATTCCAGAAAAAAAAAATCTACTTCTGTTTTTTTGACTATGCTAAAGCCTTTGATTGTGTGGATCACAACAAAGTACGGAAAATTCTTAAAGAGTTCGGTGTACCAGACAACCTTACATGTCTGCTGAGAAACCTGTATGCGGGTCAGAAGCAACAGAACTGGACGTGGAACAATGAACTGTTTCAGAATTGGGAAAGGAGTGTGATAAGACTATATATTGTCACCCTGCTTATTTAACTTATATGCAGAGTACATCATGCAAAATGCCTAGGCTGGAAGAAGCACAAGCTGGAATCAACATTGACTGGAGAAATATCAACAACCTCAGATAGAAGATGATATCACTTTCATGGCAGAAAGTAAAGAGGAACTAAAGAGTCTCTTGATGAAGATCAAAATTCAACTGTCAAAAAAACTAAGATCATGGCATCCGGCTTCTTCACTTCATGGCAAATAAAAGGACAAAAAGTGGAGGCAGTGTCAGGTTTTATTTTCTTGAGCTGCAAAATCATTGGGAGTGATGACTGCAGCCATGAAATCAAAAGACACTTGCTGAGATCTACCTCCCATCTCCTGTGTCTCCTGCATTGCGGATGGATCTGTTACCACTGAGCTATCAGAGAAGCCCTCCTTGGGAGGAAAGTTATGACAAACCTAGGCAGCATAATAAAAAGCTGAGACATCACTTTGCCAACAAAGGTCCATATAGTCAAAGCTATAATTTTTCCGTTAGTCATGTATGACTGTGAGAGTTGTTCTATAAAGAAGATAGAGTGCTGAAGAATCGATGCATTCAAATTCTGATATTGGAGAAGACTCTTGAGAGTCCAAACCAGTCAGTCCTACAGGAAATCAATCTTGAATATTCATTCGAAGGACTGATGCTGAAGCTGAAGCTCCAATACTTTAACCATCTGATGTGAAGAGCCAACTCATTGGAAAAGACCCTGATGCCAGGAAAGATGTAAGGCAAAAGGAGAAGGGGCTGCAGAGGATGAGATTCTTAGCCTCACCAACTGAATGGACATGAATTTGAGCAAACTCTGGGATATAGTGGAGGACAGAGGATCCTGGCATGCTACAGTCCACGGAGTCACACAGAGTCAGGCATGACTTAGCAGCTTAGTGACTGAACAACAACAACAAATAGATATTTTACTTAACACAAAAATTGAAGATGTAGATACAAAACTGCTATCCCAACTTTTCTATATACTCTTTACAACTATATGTATATTATCTCCCCTCTCTATACTATTTACATTTATGCCATCCGCTTTGAAGTTACTAAAATGTGTACTTGTTAGAAACAATAAAGACATTTCCCTTTGTAATTTTGTTCATAGTGTTGAAAGGAAGCTGGTAAATATCTATTCTATATTGCCCTCTGCTATTTCCTGGAGTTCTAGTAAATAACTTTGAATAATGTAATTAACAGGACGGGTCTTTTTTCACTTTTAATATATATTCTTATGTATAAATGACTTCTCAGAGATTATGTCTGATTAGTGAATTGCACATATTAGCTATTCATACTCTATATCATCAAGGAAAAAAACTCTGACACTTAAAGCACATGTGTACACATATACCACTACAATCACCATCACAACTTTAACATCAGAATTCTGTTGATTTTTATCTAAACTCTAAGTTGTATTATAATTAGGTTTGTGCTACAATATTTAGGCTTTATGAAAGTAAGAATTTTACCTTTTAATTTATTTCTGAATCCTTATATCCAGAATAGGGTCTGGAATACAGTATATGTTCATTGAATATTTTTAAATGGAGTACAGTGATGTGCTTATTGAACATAATTTCAAAAATTTAACAGTGTATTTCCAATATTAATTGATTTACCATATAAAAGGGAATAACTCAGTTTTTCCAATTAACTTTATTTGAAATGAAGCAACTTTTGAATACATACTGGCAACAAAAATTCTGCAAATATCTTTCGGTCTACTCAGCATGACCATCATGCTCTTTATATACCCTTCACTCATTTTGTTTATTCCAATTTCACTAAATTAAAAGCTAAACTAAATTATTTCCTGCCTTCAGTAGAGTAAGATGTATGTGTGTATGTATGTGTTTCTGTTTAAACCTAAATTATCTTTTTCAAAGATTTGCTTTAATTTATTCATTTACTGAGCACTTACTCTACCTATAAGGTAGTTATATAGATCCTGTAGTTGTATGAATGCATAAAATCATGGTTTCTTACCTCTATCACAATCTGACTTGGGTGATATTAAATTGCTTTATTTTTAACTGCCTGTGTGTCTTAGAACTACAACAGAGGTAGATATAAAATGCTATTTGAGCAGAGTTAAGGCCATTCATTTCATTCCAAGTAGAGAGAATTCCATAAACCACACTAAAAATTGTGTATATATAAATATATCTAAATATAACTATTTGTTTCAGAATTTGAATGTAAGATTATGAAGCATTTAGCTTGGAATGTAGAATGGTAAAGTGAAGTGTTAGTCACTCAGTCATGTCTAACTCTTTGCAGCCCCAGGGACTGGGGCTCACCAGGCTCTTCTATCCATGGGATTCTCTAAGCAAGAATACTGGAGCGGGTTGCCATTTCCTTCTTCAGGAGATCTTCCCAATCAAGGAATTGAACCTGGGTCTCCTGCATTGTAGGTAGACTCTTTACCATCTGAGCCACCAGGGGAAAATTTTTGGCTTTACACTGAATTATTTAACTACAACTTAAATCTACAAGATTCCTGGGAAATTATCCGTAGTCTGTGTTAAGAACTTTACAGAGAAAATATTGAATAAAGTGGTTATGATGTGATACTAATGCTGAAATTATCAGTGTATTTTTCCTCCATGAATATAGGAGGATACAGGAGGAAATAGATTATGTTTTGGTAGCAAACAACTCTAATGCCATCTGGAGGGCTTTTTCTTTTATTAATGGGCAAAGCAAACATTCATTATATTATTTAGCAGAAAAGCACTTTGCTCTGGTCTTTGTAAGTGTGTGCTCAGTCACTCAGTATCTGGCTCTTTGAGACCCTTTGGACTATACCCACTGGGCTTCTCTGTCCGTGAGATTTCCCAGGCAAGAATACTGGAGTGAGTTGCCATTTCTTCCTCCAGGGGATCTCCCTGACCCAGGGATCGAACCTATGTCTCCTGCATCTCCTTGCATTGGCAGGCAGATTCTTTAACACTGAACCACTGGGAAGTCCCTCTAGTCTTTGTTGCTGTTCAGTCACCAAGTCATGACCAACTCCATGATCCGATGGACAGCGGCACACCAGGGTTCTCTGTCCCTCACCATCTCCTGAAGTTTGCCCAAGTTCATGTCCATTGAATGGGTGATGCCATCCAACCGTCTCATCCTCTTCACCTTCTGCCTTCAATCTTTCCCAGTCTGAGGGTCTTTCCCAAGACTGTGAATGAATGACTGTGAATGACTGTGAATGAATCAGTGTTCCTTAGATATAAATCTATTTTAGATTATTCCGTTCTTCTGCTTTATAATGGTTGTAAGCTTGGCTTTTGGTCTCATTCTGATTTAAATTTGAGTCACAGAAGTCCCATTCACCAGTTGTCTCTTGAGCATGTTACTGGAGCTTTCAGTTTCAGTGAGCCTTTCTTTAAAATGGGAATATTAGTAATTTCTGCTCTATATGATTATTTTATGTATTAAGTGGTATACTGCACATAGAGCACTTTGCTAGCTGCCTGATCTGTAATACGTTTTCAGTAAATATTAATCACCACCACCATCAACAATATCACCATCACCTCACACCTATGACAAGACTACCACCACCATTACCGCTATCACTGCTGATATATTACCATTCTTCTTACTAAAATGTTTGTAATTAGGAAAACACATTTTAGTTGGCTTCGCAGCTTTCTACTCAACCTGATATGACTTACCAGTGAATCAATGTGTCTAGCCAGGATTTGGAGATTCGGAAAACCATAACTACTTGAGTCACATTTCTATATCACAATGAATCATACTGTTTTATCTGCAATGTGCTACTTGTAATTTCCCTATACAGTATAGTCATTGTGGTAATGAAATATGGTGGCAGAAAATGTATGCACAATATACTGGAAGCAAACTATAATTCAAACTCATCAGTTACTTGCTATACAGAAGAAAGACCAATTTTCCTGTATCTTTAATTGAAAATAGAAAATCAAAGTGCAGTGTTCTTGTTGATTGTCTATCATCCTTGGGGTTTCTATTTTAGACAAATTATGGACATTCAGATTGAAGGAGTCTGAAAGTTAATTCTTGTTAAAAATTGACTTTATAGAGAAAGAAAAAAGAGGCTTAGAATATTGTATAAAAAGAATGGTGAATAGAATAGAAATTATATTGATAAAGAGAAGTATATTAAGTATAATAAATATAAAGTGAACATACTAATTAAATTAATGCATTTCTGGTGGATAGACATTAAGAAAAATGATATATTAAGAAAGATAAGACTGAAGAGCTTCTATGTGTTAGCAACCGCAGAAATATGAAAAGCCAAGAGCACTTTCAGTGTTCAAGGAAATGGAGCATAGGGCAAAGCTAAAAACTGAAATATACAGACACTTCTTCTGTTGCTGTGGTTACGGGTCCTACTCTAGTTAGCTAATTATAATGAAAAAAAAAAAACTACATGAAAATGAAATAAACAGTAATTAGTCACAAACATGTTGGGTAAAAATTTGGAATAGATTTGTGCTGTCTTCAAGGAAAAGATGCTATCACAAGGGGATGGTGAGAAAAGAGATTGTACTGAGTCCATGAGATTAAAAGGCTGTGAGCTCTGTCAAACTTTTTAGGTATCTCTGGTTTGTGCAAATAAACTCAACAGAGTGGCTATCTGCTTGGGCATATATCAATGGAATGTAGAAGGAACTCTGGTCTGGGAAAGGGAGTTTTCTTTCTGGCCATTCTGGGAGAAGTGATTTAGTTAGTAATGCTAACTGCTTGAAGCCTTCCCCACTCTCCCTGCACCTTGCATCCACCAAGGAGGGCATATATTCTGAGAAAGAGCCACCTAGCCAAAACGAAGTTAATGTTTTCCAGTAATACAGCATTCTTTGAACAAATTCATTCATAAAATTCATATGGGGCAAATTCTAATTACCAGCAACTGTTCTAGCACTGGGGATGGGCAATGAACAAATGAGATAAAGTTGTCTACATTCATGAAATGTATGTAGTACATACATTTCTCTAGTACATTCATGAAATGAACTAGAGATAAGATTGCCAACATCTATTGGATCATAGAAAAAAACAATGGAATTCTAGAAAAACCTCTATACTGCGTCATTGACTTCGCTAAAGCCGTTTTTACTGTGGGATTACAAAAAAACTGCAGAAAATTCTTAAAGACATGGAAATACCAGACCACCTTACATGTCTCCTGAGAAACATGCATGTAGGTCATGAAGCAACAGTTGGAACTGAACATGGGACAACAGACTGGTTCCAAACTGGAAAAGGAGTACATCAAGCCTGTATATTGTCACCCTGCTTATTTAACTTTTACGCAGACTGCTGCTGCTGCTGCTGTCACTTCAGTCATGTCGACTCTGTGCAACCCCCAGATGGCAGCCTACCAGGCTCGCCCGTCCCTGGGATTCTCCAGGCAAGAACACTGGAGTGGTTGCCATTTCCTTCTTCAATGCATGAACGTGAAAAGTGAAAGTGAAGTCGCTCAGTCGTGTCTGACTCTTTGCGACCCCATGGACTGCAGCCCACCAGGCTCCTCCTTCCATGGGATTTTCCAGGCAAGAGTACTGGAGTGGGGTGCCATTGCCTTCTCCGTATGTGCAGACTACATGATGTGAAATGCCGAGCCCGATGAATCACAATCTAGAATCATGATTGCCGGGAGAAATATCAACAACTTCAGATATGCAGATGATATAACTCTAATGACAGAAAGTGAAGAGAAACTAAAGAGACTCTTGATGAAGGTGAAAGAACAGAATGAAAAAGCTGGCTTAAAACTCATCATTCACAAACTGAACATCATGGCATCCAGTCCTATCTCTTCATGGCAAATAGATGGGGAGAAAATGAAAACAATGGCAGATTTTATTTTCTTGGGCCCCAAAATAACTGTGAACAGCAACTGCAGCCAAGAAATTAAAAGATGCTTGCTCCTTGGAAGAAAAGCTATGACAAATCTAGACAAAGTATTAAAAAGCAGAGACATCATTTTGCTGACAAAGGTTCATACAATCAAAGCTATGGTTCTCCCTGTTGTTTTGTATGGATGTGAAAGTTGGACCATACAGAAGGCTGAGTACTGAAGAATTTATAATTTTGAATTGTGGTGCTGGAAAAGACTCTTGAGAGTCACTTTTACAGCAAGCAGATCAAACCAGTCAATTTTAAAGGAAATCAATCCTGAATGTTCATTTTGAGGGACTACTGGTGAAGCTGAAGTTCCAGTACTTTGACCACCTGTTGTGAAGAGTCAACTCATTGGAAAAAACTCTGTTACTGGGAAAGATTGAGGGTAGGAGGGGAAAGAGGTGACAGAGAATGAAATTGCTGGATGGCATCACTGAATCAATGGACATGAGTTTGGACAAACTTCTGTAGACAGTGAAGGACAGAGATGACTGGTGTGCTGAAATCAATGGAATCACAAAGAGCTGGACATGACTCTACAAGTGAACAAACAAACAAAAAAAACCCACATGGTTATCTTTGGATATTTGTACTTAAGTGGAGAAGGCAATGGCACCCCACTCCAGTACTCTTGCCTGGAAAATCTCATGGACAGAGGAGCCTGGTAGGCTGCAGTCCATGAAGTCGCTAAGAGTCAGACACGACTGAGCGACTTCACTTTCGCTTTTCACTTTCATGCATTGGAGAAGGAAATGGAAACCCACTCCAGTGTTCTTGCCTGGAGAATCTCAGGGACGGGGGAGCCTGGTGGGCTGCGATCTATGGGGTCGCACAGAGTCGGAGACGACTGAAGCGACTTAACAGCAGCATCAGCAGTAGATATACTTCAAATTTTACATTCTGATATTCCACAGCATGGATGAGGCTTAATTTATTTATTTCTCTATTGCTGAACCCTTATTTCATTAAGGTTTAAAGTCACAGTTAATATGAATGTACTCACTATAAATATTAAAATGAATATAGAGAGATATAAGCCATTTTCATTGGCTTATGTGCATCTGTGACTTTGAGTACAGTTCTAAAACTGGCATTTTACATCAAAGGGTATGGGCATTTTGATTCTTAGAGATACTATTAAGTGAGTTCGTTCAGTCATGTCTGATTCCACAGTCCAATGGACTATGCAGTCTGTGGAATTCTCCAGGCCAGAATACTGGAGAGATACTATTAGATTTACCTCAAAAATGATTTATAATATCAAAACCAGAAAAATGACATTAATACAATCCACAGAGTTTGTTTAGGTTTAACCAATTTTTGATGAACTCATGTGTGTGTGTGTGTTTCTTTTTTTAAAAATTTTTTATCACATTGTAGATTTATGTAGCACTACAATCAAGATACAAAACTGTTTCATCACTACAAGGTTCCCTCATGCTCTCTCGTTGTAACTACACCCAACCCTTCCCAATTTTGGGGTGAATTGTCTTTTTAGATTCAGTATAATTCCTTTGATATTATATCCAAGTTGTTGTATGGATCAATAACTCATTCCTTTTTATTGCTGAATATTATTCTATGATATCAATTACCAAAGTTTGTTTAAACATTTACTTTTTAAAGATATTTAGTTTCCAGTTTGGAGCTATTACAAATAAAGTTGCTATAAATATTACTGCACACATTTCTGTATAAATATAAGTAAGCTTTCATTTTCTGGGATAAATGCCCAAGTGCAATTCTTAGGTCATATGGTAAGTGCACATTTAGTTTTATCAGAAACTGCCAAACTATTCTTCAAAGTATTATATCATTTTATATTCCTACTGACAAAATATGAGGATAAACAGTGTTTCTGCATCTTAATCAACATTTGGTGTTACCAGTATGTGTTTTTTATTTTAGCCATTTTGACATTAAATAATCCATTTTAAAATCTTTATAAGGCAGAATATATTTTGTTATTTGCATAAGTAGATAAGTTTGGGATTTTAAACATATTAAAAAGGAAAAAAATGTGTACACATCTCCTGTGATTTTAGTATATAATTATAAAAGGATGAATAAAGGTGCTGAAATTAAATGGTGGAATAGTGCTGAATTTGATTCTAAAAGTCATAATTTCAAATTATGCTCTGCTAGTTACTAGTTATGTAATCTCTGGTATGTCCCTTTAGCTCTCTGATATTCCTTTTTTATATGTTAGAGGATATAAATGCCAACTTTCAAGTATTGGGTGAGAATTAGACAAAATACTCAGTTAAGCTACTTATAAACCCTAAAGGATCACTCTTATTTTCAAATATTTGATCTGGGTAGAAGATATTAAATATGGCTACATAATTTTTGATAAGGAATATGATACTGTGATCCTACAGGAATCCATAAAGTTAAGCTAAATTGGATATGTGTGACAACAAGAAACCATTCAGACACATGTGACTATGTGGGAAAAGCACTGAATAGTCTTTTTAAAAACATACCATAAAAGAAATAAAGAAAAAAAATAAAGAAATAAAGAAATCCTCTGATGATTCACATCAAATTTTTTCTTTTAAATTGTTGTTGCTGCTACTGCTGCTAAGTCACTTCAGTTGTGTCTGACTCTGTACAACCCCATACACGGCAGCCCACAAGCGTCTCCCATCCCTGGGATTCTCCAGGCAAGAACACTGGAGTGGATTGCCATTTCCTTCTCCAATGCATGAAAGTGAAAAGTGAAAGTGAAGTCACTCAGTCATGTCCGACTCTTCATGACCCCATGGACTGCAGCCTACCAGGCTCCTCTGTCCACGGGATTTTCCAGGCAAGAGTACTGGAGTGGTGTGCCAGTACCTTCTCTGGTGCTGGGGTTACCTGCTCCAATTATTTGCTCCCACTAAAAGCTGGCAAGCGAATCCAAAGTTCCTGGATCAGAGACAGGAGGGTGTCATCAGCAGACAAGTCCTTGTAAGGATCTAAGAATCCTTACTTCTATTTGCAAGTGTGCTGTGTTTATTGCTGAATTTCCATATCCTTTGATACTACAGAAACTTTACACTCTCAGACTGTCAGGAGACTCTGTCAGTGGCATCACTGTCCTGATATGACGACCAAGCCAACTATCCCCGACATCACTTCATATCACCAGAGCTTTCTCTTATTCATCTAGGTGCTCTCCTTAGAATCAGTGAAATTCAAAAAGATGCAGTCTCACTCCCAACAAAATGTCTAGCCTATATGGGCATGTTTGAAGAGAGGACAGAGACAGCTCACCATGCCACCATTATGAAAGCCCCAGGAGCCCACAATGAGACATGCAAATTCATATGAAACAAATACATCGTTTTTCTAGTACTTTCTCTCTAGGGTCACTTAGAAATGAAATTTGGAATAGAATTAACACTTGTGGATCATCTATTCTGCATAATGCTTTGTGCTAGCTACTTAAATCTCTCATTTAATCCTAATAGCCATTCAAAGTATTTTTGTTATTAATGCCTTTTCACAAATGATTTTCACAAAGATGTTGAAGTGAAGTGAAGTGACTCAGTCATGTCCAACTCTTTGCCACCTTATGGACTGTAGCCTACCGGGCTCCTCTGTCCATGGGATTTTCCAGGCAAGAGTACTGGAGTGGGTTGCCATTGCCTTCTCCAGCCCATAATCTAGCAAATAGATCTACCAGTTCATATGGATCTAAAAATTAGAGAGAAAATACTGTTTTCGGTTTCTACAAGTCCAACATAGTATATTGTTTTTGCAATTGTTAAGAAGTCAATGAGAAAATTGCAAATGCTACTAAAAAAGCAATTTCAGCTTATTTTAAATTGCTGAGCTGAGAGATTTTATAGCCAATTCAAGAAACAGGTGTGTGTGTGTGTGTGTGTGTGTGTTTATGATAGTGTTACTCTGTAATGACTGTACGACCATTCCAAAATGAAACATTTTATTAATACTAAATAATTCCAATGATGATGATGTAATGGCCAATTACAGGTAATTTGCTTCGCTTATATTCCGATGGTAATATTAGTAACTTTAGCGATTATTTTCATTGTTGTAAAATGCTGATGATTTTCATGTATTAACGTCTTCACACTGCCACAGAATAATGTAAAATGCAATAGTACATAAAATGTTCCATCACTTATTCTATTGATTCCATAAACTCTTATAAAGAGTGTTATTACAGAACTCTTTTATACTGAACCTATTTTATGCTCAGCATATTGTGAATCAGTTCGGTTCAGTTCAGTCGCTCAGTCGTGTCTGACTCTTTGCGACCCCATGAACCGCAGCACGCCAGACCTCCCTGTCCGTCACCAACTCCCAGAGTCCACCCAAACCCATGTCCATCGAGTCAGTCATGCCATCCAACCATCTCATCCTCTGTTGTCCCCTTCTCCTCCTGTCTTCAATCTTTCCCAGCATCAGGGTCTTTTCAAATGAGTCAGCTCTTTGCATCAGGAGGCCAAAGTATGGAGTTTCAGCTTCAACATCAGTCCTTCCAATGAACACCCAGGACTGATCTTTAGGATGGACTGGTCGGATCGCCTTGCAGTCCAAGGGACTCTCAAGTGTCTTCCCCAACACCACATTTCAAAAGCATCAATTCTTCAGTGCTCAGCTTTCTTTATAGTCCAACTCTCACATCCATACATGACCACTTGAAAAACCACAGCCTTGACTAGACGGACCTTTGTTGGCAAAGTAATGTCTCTGCTTTTGAATATGCTGTCTAGGTTGGTCATAACTTTCTTTCCAAGGAGTAAATGTCTTTTAATTTCATGGCTGCAGTCACCATCCGCAGTGATTTTGGAGCCCAGAAAAATAAAGTCAGCCAATGTTTCCACTGTTTCCCCATTATTTGCCATGAATTGATGGTACCGGATGCCATGATCTTAGTTTTCTGAATGTTGAGCTTTAAGCCAACTATTTCACTCTCTTCTTTCACTTTCATTAAGAGTCTCTTTAGTTCTTCACTTTCTGCCATAAGGATGGTGTCATCTGCATATCTGAGGTTATTGATATTTCTCCCAGCAATCTTGATTCCAGCTTGTGCTTCCTCCAGCCCAGCGTTTCTCATGATGTACTCTGCATATATTGTGAATAGTCATTGCTTATTCTCATAATACCTCTGTCTAGATTAGTTTAAAGACAGAGTCACATTAGGACTTACCTTAGGTGAAATGGTGAACTTAATAAAGAATAATTTTGGTGCAATGCTCCATTTCTAAGTACAATGTCTCAAATACTTTTCACCATCATGCCTATCAATTATAATAAACATCTCTAAAATACATTTTTCTCTAAAATACATTTTATGAATAACTTCACCTTTAACATTTGTATTTATTGAGGTTAAACTATGTATAAATATTAATAACTACTGATCAACCTTTCTTAAGATTAATCATTGAGATTTTCTATCTCATATCTATTCCCTGCTCTCTTCTCCCACTCTTTTCTCCTTTATTAGCCTCTGATTCATGAGAGACTTAGTATTCTCTTTTGTACTCATTACACCCCTGAACATTTTTATACCCAAAGGTTTCAACAAAAAAGTCTAATTTAAAGGAACGTTTGCCTTTCTTCATCAATGTCTTCATCTATGGCTTATAATTTTGTTGCCTAATTGTGTGTTTTCTACTACAGGAAAAAAGTTAATGACTGTATATTATTTTAGTACAAGTGTATATCATAATAAAAGTAACAAAATTCCTATTGATGGATGTTTGGTAGTTTTAGATTTTTTAATATTTTTAAATGATAAAATAAACTCATGAAATAAGCTCTTATTTTAATCCTTATAGAAAATTCTTAGGAGTATAATATTTGAGAATCATAACCATTTGTTAAAAAGTGCTTCTCAGAAGAGTTGCAGAAATTCATAGTTAGATGAATACACACACAAACACAATGTTTGTACACAAATAGGCATCAGGAGACTCAATTGTTCTTCACATTTGCCAATCCAGTGCATTACAGTTTTTATTAAATTTATCCAACTGTGATAGAAGAATGTGAATCTCAGTACTTAGTTATATTATTTGATTATCCTGAGGTTTAAAGTTTATATGTACGTATATTTAATATTCTATATTTACTGTTCTGAAAGTTGCCTGTATATTTATGTCCATTACCTTTTTCAATAATATCAAAGATCATATTTTAGGAAAATTATTTTGGCAACACATGTTATTTAGTTCATTTAGGGGAACATCACAATATTTCATGAATGGACCATGATGACATGGATTATAGTGGTGAGGTACAAATATAAAGCAAAGGCAAAGTGGAGAAGTTATGAGATAAATGCACAGTCAAGTGGCTCAGAAAGGTGGCTCAGAAAGATCATGGGTGCTTTGTTGAAGGTGGATTCAATATGAGAGTGAGCACATCCAAGCAGAAATGACCCAAAAGTAATTACAGATATGGGACAGCATCTCTGCCCTATTAGTTATTTCTAGATCGCTACCAATTGAACATCACCATAATTAAACACTCAGAACATACTGTTTTCAATGTCAAAATGCATATTATACAACCCCTTCATAGATGCCCAGAGGGAGCATGACATACGTGATGAACTAAATAGCTTTCATATGAACGTAGGGAAAAAATGCCAACAGATAATTCCAAGCAATAGGATTTCATCTTACCTAATAAGGTTTTCTCAATAACCTCAGATGTGCACATGACACCACCCTTATAGCAGAAAACAAAGAGGAACTAAAGAGCCTCTTGATGAAGGTGGAAGAGGAGAGTGAAAAAGCTGGCTTGAAACTCAACATTCAAAAAACGAATATCATGGCATCTGGTCCCATAGATGCGCAAACAATGGAAACAGTGAAAAAACTTTATTTTCTTGGGCTCCCAAATCAATGTGGATGGTGATATCAGCCATGAAATTAAAATACGCTTACTCCTTGGAAGAAAAACTATGACTAAACTAGGTGGCATAATAAAAAGCAGAGACATAGGAGCACCCCAATATGTAAGACAAATGCTAACAAATATGAAAGGGGAAATTAACAATAACACAATAATAGTGGGAGACTTTAATACCTCACTCACACCTACGGATAGATGAACTAAACAGAAAATTAACAAAGAAACACAAACTTTAAATGACACAATAGAGCAGTTAGACCTAATTGATACCTATAGGACATTTTACCCCAAAACAATGAATTTCACCTTTTTCTCAAGTGCACATGGAAACTTCTCCAGGATAGATCACATTCTGGGCCATAAATCTATCCTTGGCAAATTCAAAAAAAAACTGAAATCATTCCAAGCATCTTTTCTGACCATAATGCAGTAAGATAGATCTCAATTACGGGAGAAAAACTATTAAAAATTCCAACATATGGAGGCTGAACAACACACTGCTGAATAACCAACAAACCACAGAAGAAATAAAAAAAGAAATCAAAATATGCATAGAAACAAATGAAAATGAAAACACAACAACCCAAAACCTATGGGACACTGTAAAAGCAGTGCCAAGGGGAAAGTTCACAGCAATACAGGCATACATCAAGAAACAAGAAAAAAGTCAAATAAATAACCTAACTCTACACCTAAAGCAACTAGAAGGGGAAGAAATGAAGAACCCCAGGGTTAGTAGAGGCAGAAATAAATGCAAAAGAAACAAAGGAGACCATAGCAAAAATCAACAAAGCCAAAAGCTGATTATTTGAGAGGATAAATAAAATTGACAATTAGCCAGATTCATCAAGAAACAAAGGGAGAAAATCAAATCAATAAAATTAGAAATGAAAATGGAGAGATCACAACAGACAACACATAAATAAAAAGGATCATAAGAGACTACTATCAGCAATTATATACCAATAAAATGGCAATGTGGAAGAAATGGACAAATTCTTAGAAAAGTACAACTTTCCAAAACTGGACGAGGAAAAAATAGAAAATCTTAACAGAACCATCACAAGCATGGAAATTGAAACTGTAATCAGAAATCTTCCAGCAAACAAAAGCCCAGGAACAGACGGCTTCACAGCTGAATTCTATCAAAAATTTAGAGAAGCGCTGACACCTATCCTACTCAAACTCTCCCAGAAAATTGCAGAGGAAGGTAAACTTCCAAACTCATTCTATGAGGCCACCCTAACCCTAATACCAAAACCTGAAAAAGATTCCATAATAAAAGAAAACTACAGGCCAATATCACTGATGAACATCGATGCAAAAATCCTTAACAAAATTCTAGCAATCAGACTCCAACAACACATTAAAAGGACCATACATCATGACCAAGTGGGCTTTATCCCAAAGATGCAAGGATTCTTCAATATCTGCAAATCAATCAATGTAATACACCACATTAACAAATCAAAAAATAAAAACCATATGATTACTTAATAGATGCAGAGAAAGCCTTTGACAAAATTCAACATACATTTATGATAAAAAACTCTCTAGAAAGCAGGAATAGAAGGAACATACCTCAGCATAATAAAAGCTATATATGACAAACCCACAGCAAACATTATCCTCTATGGTGAAAAATTGAAAGCATTTCCCCTAAAGTCAGGAACAAGACATGGGTGCCCACTCTCACCACTACTATTCAACATAGTTTTGGAAGTTTTGGCCACAGCAATCAGAGCAGAAAAAGAAATAAAAGGAATACAAATTGGAAAAGAAGAGGTAAAACTCTCACTGTTTGCAGATGACATGATCCTCTACATAGAAAACACTGAAGACTCCACCAGAAAATTACTAGAACTAATCAATGAATATAGTAAAGTTGCAAGATATAAAATCAACACACACAAATCCCTTGCATTCCTATACACTAATAATGAGAAAACAGAGAAATTAAGGAAACAATTCCATTCACCATTGCAACGAAAAGAATAATATACTTAGGAATATATCTACCTAAAGAAACTAAATACCTATATATAGAAAACTATAAAACACTGGTGAAAGAAATCAAAGAGGACACTAATAGATGGAGAAATATACCATGTTCATGGATCGGAAATCAATATAGTGAAAATGAGTATACTACCCAAGCCATCTATAGATTCAATGCAATCCCTATCAAGCTACCAACAGTATTTTTCACATAGCTAGAACAAATAATTTCACAATTTGTATGGAATTACAAAAAACCTCGAATAGCCAAAGTGATCTTGAGAAAGAAGAATGGAACTGCAGGAATCAACCTGCCTGACTTCAAGCTCTATTACGAAGCCACAGTCATCAAGACAGTATGGTACTGGCACAAAGAGAGAAATATTGATCAATGGAACAAAATAGAAAGCCCAGAGATAAATCCACGCACATATGGACACCTTATCTGTGACAAAGGAGGCAAGAATATACAATGGATTAAAGATAATCTCTTGGGCATATTTTTGATGAAAAATTCAACTTTCCTAATATTTATAGGGATTTTCTAAATATGTATTTCATATTAAGAAAAAAAAAAGACAATCTCTTTAACAAGTGGTGCTGGGAAAACTGGTCAATCACTTGTAAAAGAATGAAACTAGAACACTTTCTAACACCATACACAAAAATAACCTCAAAATGGATTAAAGATCTCAATGTAAGACCAGAAACTATAAAACTCCTAGAGGAGAACATAGGCAAAACACTCTCTGACATACATCACAGCAGGATCCTCTATGACCCACCTCCCAGAATATTGGAAATAAAAGCAAAAATAAACAAATGGGACCTAATTAAACTTAAAAGCTTCTGCACAACAAAGGAAACTATTACCAAGGTGAAAAGGCAGCCTTCAGAATGGGAGAAAATAATAGCAAATGAAGCAACTGACAAACAACTAATCTCAAAAATATACAAGCAACTCCTACAGCTCAAGTCCAGAAAAATAAATGACCCAATCAAAAAATGGGCCAAAGAACTAAATAGACATTTCTCCAAAGAAGACATACAGATGGCTAACAAACACATGAAAAGATGCTCAACATCACTCATTATCAGAGAAATGCAAATCAAAACCACTATGAAGTACCATTTCACACCAGTCAGAATGGCTGCGATCCAAAAGTCTACAAGCAATAAATGCTGGAGAGGGTGTGGAGAAAAGGGAACTCTCTTACACTGTTGGTGGGAATGCAATCTAGTACAGCCATTATGGAGAACAGTGTGGAGATTCCTTAAAAAACTGGAAATAGAACTGCCTTATGATCCAGCAACCCCACTGCTGGGCATACACACTGAGGAAACCAGAATTGAAAG
>NW_011495064.1:18213252-18258018 GCF_000754665.1 Bison bison bison | reverse complement strand
TGAATCAGTTCTAATGAGGTGGATGAAACTGGAACCTATTATACAGAGT
This sequence comes from Bison bison bison, assembly GCF_000754665.1. Classification (NCBI taxonomy): domain Eukaryota; kingdom Metazoa; phylum Chordata; class Mammalia; order Artiodactyla; family Bovidae; genus Bison; species Bison bison. Next base: position 18,257,969 of record NW_011495064.1, on the reverse strand, counting down.
GAAGTAAGCCAGAAAGAAAAACACCAATACCGTATACTAATGCATATATGTGGAATTTAGAAAGATGGTAACAATAACCCTGTATACGAGACAGCAAAAGAGACACTGATGTATACATCTGTCTTATGGACTCTGTGGGAGAGGGAGAGGGTGGGAAGATTTGGGAGAATGGCATTGAAACATGTATAATATCATGTATGATACGAGTCGCCAGTCCAGGTTCGATGCATGATGCTGGATGCTTGGGGCTGGTGCACTGGCACGACCCAGAGGGAGGGTTTGGGGAGGGAGGAGGGAGTAGGGTTCAGGATGGGGAACACAGGTATACCTGTGGCGGATTCATTTCAATATTTGGCAAAACTAATACAATATTGTAAAGTTTAAAAATAAAATAAAAATAAATAAATAAACTCAAAATGGATTAAAGATTTAAACATAAGACCAGAAACTATAAAACTCTTAGAGGAGAACATAGGCAAAACACTCTCCGACATACATCACAACAGGATCCTCTATGACCCACCTCACAGAATGTTGGAAATAAAAGCATTAAAAACAAATGGGACCTAATTAAAACTATAAGCAAGGTGAAAACACAGCCTTCAGAATGGGAGAAAATAATAGCAAATGAAGCAACGGACAAAGGACTAATCTCAAAAATATACAAGCAACTCCTACAGCTCAATTCCAGAAAAATAAATGACCCAATAAAAAATGGGCCAAAGAACTAAATAGACATTTCTCCAAAGAAGACATACATGGCTAACAAACACACAAAAAGGTGCTCAACATCACTCATTATCAGAGAAATGCAAATCAAAACCACTATGAGGTACCATTTCACGCCAGTCAGAATGGCTGCTATCCAAAAGTCTACAAGCAATAAATGCTGGAGAGGATGTGAAGAAAAGGGAACCCTCTTACACTGTTGGTGGGAATGCAAATTAGTACAGCGACTATGGAGAACAGTGTGAAGATTCCTTAAAAAACTGGAAATAGAACTGCCTTATGACCCAGCAATCCTACTGCTGAGCATACACACCAAGGAAACCAGAATTGAAAGAGACACGTGTACCCCAATGTTCATCACAGCACTGTTTATAATAGCCAGGACATGGAAGCAACCTAGATGTCCATCAGCAGTTGAATGGATAAGAAAGCTGTGGTACATATTCACGATGGAGTATTACTCAGCCATTAAAAAGAATACATTTGAATCAATTTTAATGAGGTGGATGAAACTGGAGCCTATTATACAGAGTGAAGTAAGCCAGAAAAAAAACACCAATATAGTATACTAATGCATATATATGGAATTTAGAAAGATGGTAACGACAACCCTGTATGCGAGACAGCAAAAGAGACACAGATGTATAGAATAGTCTTTTGGACTCTGTGGGGGTGGGGGATGATTTGGGAGAAGGGCATTAAAACATGTATAATATAATATAAAAAACGAATTGCCAGTCTAAGTTTGATGCAGGAAGCTTGGGGCTGGTGCACTGGAATGATCCAGAGGGATGGTATGGGGAGGGAGGTGGGAGGGGGTTCAGGGTTGGGAACACATGTACACCCGTGGCAGATGCATGTTGATGTATGGCAAAACCAATACAATATTGTAAAGTAAAAAATAATAAAAATTTAAAAATAAAAAAGAAGAGAGATTACTTTGCCAAAAAATGTCCATCTAGTCAAAGCTGTGGTTTTTCCAGTAGTCATGTTTGAATGTGAGAGTTGGACCATAAAGAAAGCTGAGCACCGGAGAATTGATGCTTTTGAACTGTGGTGTTGGAGAAGACTCTTGAAAGTCCCTTGGACTGCAAGGAGATCAAACCAGTCAACTGTAAAGGAAATCATTCCTGAATATTCATTGGAAGGACTGATGCTGAAGCTAAAGTTCCAATAGAACTTTTTTCATTAGAAAACACACTGATGCTGGGAAAGATTGAAGGAAGGAGGATAAGGGACGGCAGAGGATGAGATGGTTGGATGGAATCACCAACTCAATGGACATGAGTTTGAGCGAACTCTGGGAGATGGTGAAGGACAGGGAAGCCTGGCATGCTGCAGTCCCAGGGTCACAAAGAGTCAGACATGACTGAGCGACTGACCTGAACTTAACTGAATAAGCTTTTGATGAATACATCTTTGCATTCTATCAATAAGTTGTAATTATCAGAATGGTAACAAACTGTCCAGCAAGATTTGAAGCAAGAGAATTTGAAATTATCATAATTTCCTATTTTGTGCCAAGGCTTTTATCCTCTCTCAATTGCAGAAATTTAATTACCTCTGGAACCAAGATAAACGTAGCTGTCTAAACAAACAGCAGCTTCCCTCTAATCGTACTCTTTTATTCTGTTTCATACCTCCTGTCTCAAATATCATAGCCCAGAAACACAGAATTCTAGGATGGGGAAGTGGGTGAACCAGTGAAAACTATAAGAAGCAAAGTGGTGAAACCCAACTGCAAAAAGAGGATTAAAATATTGATATAGTTCATCGTATATTTAAGGGAACATGGAAAATTGTGTATAATCTGCAAGTATCAGGCTCTAAGGTGACTGTCAAAAGGGCAGGAAGACCGGGGAGTAAGTCTAGGTTCAGGCAGTTCTTCTTGTCATTCAGAGTTCAGGCTCTGTTCTAGATGAGCTACAGAAGTTTAGAAGCTGTTTGGGAGAATTAAATGAGAAACAGATTCTAGCTCCAAGAAAATGGGTTAGTGTGAAAGGACTGAAAAGGGAGTTACCAAGTTTCTTTGTAATTCCACTGGTGCAAATACAAGAAATAACTTGACAAACACATATGAGCTGACATGAGTCCTTGAGCCCTTACAGAGTGGGATGGAGGGGGTGCTCTTTGATAGGGCTTGCCCATCTCCAGCCTGCATGGTACAGTATAAGAGGGTTGCAGCTTACTTCAAGGCCCTCTGTGAGGTGGCAAGGAAGTCAGGTATTCTAGCCTGAATATTTCTGTTTTCTAACGTCAGGGTGGCCAGTCCTTCAGTGAGCTCTATATCACTGTGAATATCTCTGATAAGTTGAACAGAGCATTAGAATGTGCTGAGACCCTGGCTGATGCACCATTATGAGCTTTGCAGAAAGAGCCCATTGCTACACTTCAGATTGCATGAAGTGTAAAAGTGAAGTCGCTCAGTCGTCTCTGACTCTTTGCGACCACATAGACTGTAGCCTACCAGGCTTCTCCATCCATGGGATTCTCCAGGCAAGAGTACTGGAGTGGGGTGCCATTTCCTTCTCCAGGGGATCTTCCCGACCCAGGGATTGAACTCCGGTCTCCCTCATTGTAGGCAGACACTACCCTCTGAACCACCAGGGAAGCCCATAGATTGCATAGACAAAGTAAAATAAACAATAAATATACAATCAACCAAATTTATTATCTACTATGTTTAATTGCATAAGGGAAACTTACAACCATGATTTAAAATATAGAAGCTGGGAAGGTTACAATCCATTTGAAAATAGCCAAGTTAAAAAAAAAAAAAAAAGAGGCACGATCTCAGAATGATTCTAAAAAAATAAACTCTTTCATTTTTTTTCATTTTTAATAGGTGCATGTTAAATGCCCTAGAAATTTGATGTAGGCACATTTCTACCCGTACATCTGTAAGTACAATCATCTTCTAAATGATGTTACACATAAAGACATAAATGTTTCCAATATTATCACTCTCAATGTACTTTCATATATAACATGCTCATTCTTTTATTGCTTTTTTGGTGACTGTAGTATCATTTATTTTTCAGTATAGTCTATCTCTTGGCTAAATAGGTTTTCTAGTAAATCAGTATTATGGTTTTATTTTTTCACTGTGGGTTTAAGATTTTTATTGATTACTTCTGCAAAAGTGAGACTCCTACAAATTGCATTAGCTGAAAAGATCAATGGCTCATTAGACTGGCATTTTATAAAGACCTAGAGCCAATGCTTCAGCAGAAGGCTGAAAAAAAATTACCTTTCATAAAGCACCTGTCCAATTGTTCAATATTATACCACAGGGGAAATTTTTTTCCTAATTCCAGCTGGTTATCATTTTATGCTTTGAAACACAACAATTGATGATGCTTGTAATTTTAGCTTGGCTTGTAAAACTGCACATAGTTTATTATTTATACTCACATAAATGCCCATTCTATTGTTTTAATCTTCCTAAGATATTGGCCACCATAATTTGCACCATGATTTGCAGCAGGCTTCAAAATAAACACTTTGAAGAATGATTTCTGAGAAAAACAAAAATTTTGAGTTTAACCAAAACAAAAATGCATAGGATGAGTCTTCCTGGATTTGGGCATTCAAGATTGTCTTATTACAAATGTATAATAGAGCAGGGTGATAAGAGCAACCATGGAAATGGCTTTCCATGTAATATCTGCAATATCTTCTTTCTATACTGCATTTATATCCAGACAATGTGACCTGATTTTTTACTCTGCTTATTTCCATATCTAATGTTTGTATTTATTTATAAGGTCATTATTTATAAGGTCATGATCATCTTCATGACCCTAAAGGAATCATTTTCTTCATGAGTTTCAATTGATTGCTATGTCTTGCCATCTGCATCATCTGTAGATACTGATGATTTCATCCTACTGTCTCAGCCATACCTAGGTTTTCAGAGGTTTATTCCTGCCAAGAATGCAGACAAGAATAAACAAAGTCATATCTAGGGAATCTGGATTAAGCTTTGCATTCTGGGATTTACTAAGCCCCATTTCCTCTTAATCCCTACCATTTTTTGGTACTTCATCCAGTTTAAAGTCTACTCCAGGATCTTAAAATTCATATGTTCACTACTTTAGAAAATCTCACTAGAATTCTGTTATTTTTAGTTTTGTTCTTCCATGACTTTACCATGAGCCTTTTTCCTGAGGTCTAGAACCCTAGTGAGAGTCTGTTCCAAGAGATAATTGGTCATGTACAACTAAGATGTTGCCATGCATCTGTCCTGAGTATTTTCACTATCTGAGAAATCTGTTTTCCTGTCATAGCCATAATTATAAGCATCTTTCTATATCAACAAAAAGGTGAGAGCCATTATCACGTGTCAATCTAATTTTCTCAAGGGAATCCCTATAGTTTTCTCTTCATAAAAAGAATATCTAAGTCTAAATTATTTAAGAAAATAATCCTGTCCTCCAGATAAGATATTTTCTTGCTTTTAATGATGGAAGTTTAATAGCTTAGGTCAAATGAACAGTGAAAATAACCATACTTTCTAAAGGCCACTGCAGAGGAAGATTTTTTTTTTTCTCTTTTCCTCTTTCTTCAATTGTCTCCCTGGTGGCTCAGATTGTAAAGAATCTGCCTGCAATGTGGGAGACCCAGGTTCAGTCCCCGACTCGGGAAGAAGGGAATGGCTACCTTTGGATTGCAAGGAGATCTAACCAGTCAATCCTAAAGAAATCAGTCCTGAATGTTTACTTAAAGAACTGATGCTGAAGCTGAAACTCCAATACTTTGGCCAATACTCCAATACTGATGCAAAGAACTGACTCATTGGAAAAGACCCTGATGCTGGGAAAAATTAAAGGTGGGAGGAGAAGGGGACGGCAGAGGATGAGGTGGTTGTATGGTATCACTGACACGATGGACGCGAGTTTGAGTAGGCTCCAGAAGTTGGTGATAGGCAGGGAAGTCTGGTGTGCTGCAGTCCATCAGGTCACAAAGAGTCGGAAATGACTCAGCTACTGAACTGAACTGAATCCACATTAGTGTTCTTGCCTGAAGAATTCCATGGACAGAGGAGCCTGGTAAGCTATACCATCCATGGACACAACTGAATGACTACCATTTTCAATTGCACTGGTGTGATATTTGGAAAGCAAAATGCCTGAGGAGAGAGGATAACAGTAGAATAGTCTTTTCTCCCATGGAAAGCATGTTTTCATCAACATGAGGTATGTTGAGGTTACTGTAAATGAACAGCTGGCAGTGAAGTTTTCTGTGTATTTCATGCCCTCTTTCATATAGCCAGAGGAGTCTTGGAAATGATAATTTTTTAATCCTTTATAAAAGAGTAACGTGAACACATGCTCAAGTAATTTTAAGCAATAGGAAATAGGATAGCAGATATCAACTAACCCCACTGGGAATAACAGGGAAAGTAAGAAATTTTATGGGCTTCCCAAGGGGCTCAGTGGTAAAGAATCTATCTGCTTGCTAATGCAGGAGACACAGGTTCAATCCCTGGGCCAGGAAGATTCCCTGGAGGAGGAAATGGCAACCCATCCCAGTATTCTTGCCTGGAAAATCCCATGTACAGAGGAGCCTGGTGGCTATGGTCCATGGGTTTGCAACAGTGTCAGAAATGACTTAGCGACTAAACAACAATAAACTTTATTAAGTTCATATCTCCTTATAAATACAGTTATCCTTCAGTATCCATGGAGTATTGGTTCCAGAATACTGTCCTCTCTCAGCCAGAAATATCAAAATCCAAGGATTCTCAAGTTCTTTATGTAGAAGGATATAGTATTTGCATACAATCAATGCTCATACTTCTATAAACTTTAAATCATCTCCAGATTATTTATGATACCTTATATAATGCAAATGCTACATAAGTATCTATAAATACAATTTAAATATTATGTAAGTGGTTGCCAGGGCATAGTGAATTCAAGTTTGGCTTTCTAGAACTTTCTGGAATTTTTTCCCAATATCTTTGATCTGAGATTGATTGAATCTGTAGATGTGAAACAGAATTACAAATGCCTACAGCTGAAGTTCAAATAAAATGATTATTAAATTGAATTTTAAATATTATACAGCTCATATTCATAATAAATCTTATTAATTCTGGAATTACTGTTAATACTTTTTGGCAAGCAATCTGCAGATATGGAATACTTTTTCTCTCATATTTTCCACAGATGTGGAATACTTTTATCCAACTCCCATATAGTAGCTTCAATTCATCCTGAACAAACTTATACAGAGTTAAGTTGCATTTTGGAGAAGAGTTCTGAATTCCCTGGGGAAAGTCTTATTTCTGTGAGCATTAGTTTAGCAAAGTAAAATTTCTATTATTTTGTAATTTTATAGCATAGATAGTGGTTTCCAAGTATGCTGAGATGGTACATTTGGGAATGTAATCCATGGCAGAATATATACAGATATGTGTATAAATATGGGCTTCCGTGGTGGCTCAGAGAGTAAAGAATCCTCCCACTATGCAGGAGACCTGGGTTCAATCCCTGGGTTGGGAAGATCCCCTGGAGGAGGGCATGGCAATCCAGTTCAGTATCTTGCCTGAAGAATTCCCATGGACAGAAGAGCCTGCTTGGCTAAAGTCTATGGGGTCACAAAGAGTCGGACATGACTGAGGGAGTAAGCACACCATGTATAAATAAATCAATAAATACGTATGTATTTATATTAATATCTATCCATCTAAATAGATTTGTGTACATATACATATATACAATTATTTTCTCTTTTATGACTATGAATTTTTGATATATGATACTGATGCATAGTCAGTTCTTATTTAGAAATTTACAAACAAGTGTAGCAATTTCAAACTGTATAGGTAACTCAGGTGCTTGTTTAAAGAGCACATTTCCCCCAGTCACTGCCACAGAAATTCTCATTCCCTAGTGTGAAATAGGGCTCACTTCTCTACATTTTTACAAATCTAGGTAGAATTTTTGCAGGTTGAAAAGTATTTTTTGTATCTATTGGAACAAAATTTTTTCTCTCTGTTAGAATGAGGTATTTTCTGTTATTAAGTATCCTAAGAAAAGGACATTTATGGATAAAATTTTAAAGTTTTATCTATATATTCTAAGTATTTTAATCAAGTAAACCCACAGCCACACACATTCATTTATTTCACCGCTTAAATACCAATCACAATTGTCTATAATATCAATAGAAGTGCAATCAAAAATTTAACTATAACTAGTGAAGACACTATAATTCAGAATTGAGGAAGAAGAGGCTTTCCCTGTTACATTCTGGAACTAATGTAATAAAAATTCTATGAAACTGTACATTCTGGGACTGTATCAGCCTTTGGCTACCCTATAATCGGTTTTCATTATAGTCTGAAATTAAACAGTGATAAAGCTGACCCAATTTTTGACTAACTGCCCAAGAGCTGGGGAGAGTTAAAAGCAATATAAAATCTTAGAGGTGATGTTATTTTTGAATGCGAGTGAATTTCACCTTCTTTGCCTCAAGGGAGAGAAATGCCCAGGGAATTTTGTTGTCATCAAGAGCAGCTGAAAGACATCAGGATCAATTTGAATTTCTAACACGATACACAGTAATGAAATATAAATGCATGTAATTCAATACAAGAATTTGTGTGTGCATGAATAATAGATGGTGCCTGTGCTTCCTGTTTCCAGCTATTACTACCCCTTTGGCTGTTTTCTCAAAAATATGCACAGTAAACTGAGTTAGTATTAGTACTCTGGTGTATTAAGAGTCTATAAATTCTGAACGCCACATCTGTAATGCAGTATATGTATATATTCACAAATAAGTCCTTTTATTTGTATATTTAAAGATTAAGAAGCTGAAGCACTATCTAGTAAAGATTATACATGTAGAATTCATGTTTTTCAATTTCATAAGAGAAAAACTAGACATCCAGTGAATTACAGAAGTCTTAAGAACTACCAGGTAATTGTAATTCTATTAAGTTTTTTACTATGTGAGAAATATATGCTCAGTTGGACTGTTTAATTCATCTATAATAATGTTAAAGTACTTTCTTTTGTCCCTAAATGTGGTACCTGCCTTCTTGTAAGCCAATATCTTTAATTCACATAGGCAATAACAAGTAAACAACTCTGCCTGGCACTGGCTGTTTACTTCAAACAGCCAGACTTTCCATGGGCTTAACTAAATGTATGAATTAGTGCAAAACACACGTTTCTCTGAAAACTTATGGAGTTATATTTTCCAGTAAAACTTGAATATCTTAAAAGGCATTTACACTGATAATAATAACTAAAATCTATTAAATTTCTACTATATCTATAATATATAGACATGGAATTGTTAATCTAGTAAAAGCCATACAAAACAACTATTATTTAATATCAGTTTTGCAGATAAGAAAATAGATTTTCAGAAAAATTAAGTAATTTACACAAGAGATTTTAGGTTTATTATATAGTTAATGGGTACCAGAAGGAAGATTTAAACATATTTCTAAAAGAGTCCAAAGACTGATTATTTTGTTTGTTTGCTTAATTGGCCTTTTTTGAGTGTTTTGTGAAGAGTATCAATTTTAGTGGAAACAGATATTATATCTTACCCCACAAAATAGATGACAGATTTTGTAACTGTTAGGTTAAAATTAAACAGTTGCTTTATTATAAGATTTCTCAGAATGCTTAGTACTTTAATAAGCAATGCAAATTTCTGAGAGAGAAATAGATGATTTGCCATTTTCTAAACTAATGTGAAAAAGGTCTCTTTTTTCAAAGGAGAACTTTGAAATTTGTAATGAACTATATCAGTGGTATTGCATATTTATCAGTTAGATCAGTTGATAGTTTCCATGAGTACTAAAAAGAAATACTGACTGATTTGATCAAGCAATTAGAATAAATGTAAACTCAAGTACATTTGTGCCTTTTGAAAATGTCTCATTGGTTCCCCAGACTCTACGCCCCAAATTTTGTCATTATGGAGGCCATGAATGCTCCACTTGCAAGTCCTATCTTCCTCTAGTCATTAGGATGAAGTCTCACCTCTCTCTGGAGAGATCCTCACCAAATATTCTGTGCCAATATAGACATGGCCAGAAATGTGATGCCAACCCATCAGACTCTGCCCTGGTTAACCGAATGCTCCCTTTGAACTCTTTGGACTGAACGTTTGCCTTGATAATATGTGGTTAATAAATCCATGAAAAAATAAATTCTCAGTCTCACTAATAATCAAAAATTGCCAAATAAAGTAATTATGAGGAAATCCCCTGTTTAATTGAACAGAATTTGTTAAAAATATAATATTCAGCATTAATTAATATGTGCTTGAAAGGACATACTCCTACCCTACTAGTGGGGATGCAAATGTATGCAATTTTTAATACGGCATTTTGGCAATTTAAATCTAAAATTCCAAAAGCATTCAAAACCTTAGAGAGTGATTTTTTTTTTAACTGGGAATAAACAGGTTTTGAAATTTGCAGGCAAATATTTATGTTTAAGATGTTTCTTAAATTTTGTAAAAATATAGAATGAATAAATTAATTATATATTCTATGCAAAATAAAGTAAAATATAGTTATTAAATTACCACAAAAATGTTAAAGGCATGGAAAATGTTTATGATATAAGGTCATGTTAAATATAAAAAGAAAGACATTTATATGCAGATTTTCTCAATTTGTGCCAATATGCAATTAAATGTTCTGAGATATTTTTGCAAACTGCTTATGGGTAGAAGAAAACTAATAGGGCTTTTTAAAATTTTTTTTAAATTTTTTTTAAACTCTCCAAAATTACTGTAAAAAAATCAAGCATAGAAAATATTTTCTTTTGCATTATCATCAACCACATTTTCATGTAGTAAAAACTTAAACCATTATAATTTATTTTTTTCATTCAGGAGCTTCTTTGGGCTTCAAATTCTCAAATATTACTAAACTTTGCATTTATGTATATATATGTTTACATATGATTAGTTTTAAGAGAGGATTTTTACAAGTACGGATTCTTGAAACCCAGGAATTATGCAGCTAACTTTTGATTGTCTCACCCTTTTTAATTAAATCTTTTTATATTCTAATCTTCAATCTTTCTATGTATACCAGTTCTAATATATATGCAGATCTACCTGGGAACAGTCATTTCAGGAAAATCATGCTAAAAATCCTGCAGTGGTTCTCCACAGTCAGACAAACTACTTTCAGTCTTAACAAAATCAAATTCAGTCCCAACAGTTTGAATAGTTTTCAAGAGAACCCAATGACTGTGCTGGGTGCGCCTTATTGCTTATTGCCGGTTCTACACTGATTGTCACTTGTAAGTTGCTTGAAATGTTCTTTAGTCTTGATGGTAGGGACTTCTGTTACTCTAGTGGATTGTCCTCTTCCAGAAATGGGAGCCACGCTTTCAACTTTTCAGGATTGTCTCACTACTGTCCCAACTTCTACATCACAATGTTTACTCAGATTAGAACACAGAAATTGCTCAAATGATGAAGACCAGTTCACTCAGCAATTAAATCTAATTCTAAAGTATCCTTGAGCCAGATGGAGTTTCAACTAGCTTTTATAGTATTTCACGTTCAGTTCAGTTTAGTTCAGTCGCTCAGTCGTGTCCGACTTTTTGAGACCCCATGAATCGCAGCACGCCAGGCCTCCCTGTCCATCACCAACTCCCAGAGTTCACTCAGACTCACGTCCATCGAGTCAGTGATGCCATCCAGCCATCTCATCCTCTGTCGTCCCCTTCTCCTCCTGCCCCTAATCCCTCCCAGCATCAGAGTCTTTTCCAATGAGTCAACTCTTCGCATGAGGTGGCCAAAGTACTGGAGTTTCAGCTTTAGCATCATTCCTTCCAAAGAAATCCCAGGGCTGATCTCCTTCAGAATGGACTGGTTGGATCTCCTTGCAGTCCAAGGGACTCTCAAGAGTCTTCTCCAACACCACAGTTCAAAAGTATCAATTCTTTGGCGTTCAGCTTTCTTCACAGTCCAACTTTCACATCCATACATGACCACTGGAAAAATCATAGCCTTGACTAGACGAACCTTTGTTGGCAAAGTAATGTCTCTGCTTTTGAATATGCTGTTGGTCATAACTTTCTTCCAAGGAATAAGCGTCTTTTAATTTCATGGCTGCAGTCACCATCTGCAGTGATTTTGGAGCCCCAGAAAATAAAGTCTGACACTGTTTCCACTGTTTCCCTATCTATTTCCCATGAAGTGATGGGATCAGATGCCATGATCTGTACAGTAAATTCTATGAGTCTGTGCTATTGACAGCTTCCATTCTTGCAAGACTATTTCAACTAGACTTTTAAGCTAACTATTTACTGCAGGTACTATAGAAGTAAGGCTACTACTGCAATGACATTCAGAACCATGATTCCATTTCCTGGCTCACCAGTTAGGCCAAGAATAGCAGTCTTATTATGTTTCAAGGAATTTATGATTATTTAAAACAACAACAACTTGCTTTAAAATACTCAAACAGCCCGAGCCCTGCAGGTTTCCAGGAATTTAGGACATACTTTATAACTGCTCATTTACATCTATGCCACAATAAAATCAATAATTGGAAGGAAGTGGATGATAGGGGGTTGGCAGGGGCAGAGCAGAAGATATTAAAATTCAAGTAGTCTGCGTGCAAGAATATGATATTTCATGCCAAACACAGGAAAAAAGAACTCTGATGAATCATCTACTTTACAAAAGAAAAGTAGAAAAATTAATTTTGGAGCTTATAAACTTCCTTTTAGCCATCTAACATAAACTAAATGCTGTAAATTACATTATCTCATATTAGTTTATTTTATTTACATCTCCCCCAAACCCTGTAAGATAGATATTATTACTCTGGGCTTTTAAGGTACAGAAATACTCCATGGTCAAGCGATCTGTCAAGATCACACAGATTTCAGTAGTTTGACTGATATTATAATACAAATAATCACCCCAAACCCATGTTATTTCTGCTATATCACACTATCACTGAACCATAGATATTAGGGAAGATATTCTGAGTAGACATCAAATAAATTTTAGGTAGTTCTTATAAGCATAACTGCTGAAATTTCATGAATTCTTTGGCATAATGTTAATGTATTCCTGTTTATAAAAGAAATTCACTAAAATTTTACAAAATACAGAAAAGTATAGAAGTAGAATATAAAAAGTAAAATTTTAAAAAATACTATACACAAAATAAAATTTATAACTCACTGATAAACCTTTATTTGAGAGGCAACCAGAGTTACTAATGGGAACATGTCTGCATGAGATTAATTGTTCATCATCACCATATTACACTTTTAATAAATATTGGAGTATAAAAAAAAAAAACAACAATTGGGTCTGGCTCAGTCTCTATCTGATGGCAAATATATAGTCATTTACAACTATTTAAGTGACTTTTATTCAAGTATAGTTGAGTCGGATGCTCTTAGCACACTAACTCTAGAGCTACTGTTTTATCCTCATGGAAAAAGGTTAAAATGATGCTCACACACACACACATACACACATATATATGTATATTCTCATTTTTTTTTTTTAAGTTCTTAAAATATTATAATTAAAGGAATCTTCCAACAATTGCTTCAGAAAAGTTAACACTCAAGAATGCACAGATAATAATAACTGGTCAAGCTTTGATTTCAACTTCTGTTCTTAGAATCCACATCTTACATTCTTTTTTTTTTTTAAGATTTATTTATTTTTTTATTTTTTTTCCCCCCCCCGGGGTGTTTTTTTTTTTTTAATTTTATTTTATTTTTAAACTTTACATAATTGTATTAGTTTTGCCAAATATCAAAATGAATCTGCCACAGGCATACATTTGAGATTATACTTGATGTCACCAAAGAATGACAAAATAATGATTATCCTGGCAAAAAATGAAACACAATTATTGTGAACTCTCATCACAGTCTAATCTTAAACAGAGGACATGAGAATTCCTGTAAACTTCAGAAATAGGGCTTCATGGATGGCGCTGAGGGACATCAAGAAGACAGAGTGAAAGGAATAGATTTAAGCTTTGAAGGTAAATTACGGCTTTTGTCCCTTCCATACTTTTCTGCTGTTTTTAGATCAACCAGAATTTTAGTAAAGAAATTGGATACTTGTCCTGGAAGAGTCACTAATATTAGAACAATAACTACTACTCAGTCTCCTTACTGGGTCTCTGGTGGGGACAAAGATGAGGGTCGTCAATTGGCACTCCCTCTCACTACCCCATGACTAGATGAAGTCATCACTGCTTAGATGCAACAACAGACGTAAATGCCATTAACATATAGAGACTGTAAAAGTAACTTCTTGCTTTCAGGCACACATAGGTACAGGGGTAGCAACAAAAATGAGATGATATAAATTCAAGCTCTATTATTATTACCCAGTATTATATTTAAAATATTTTCTTATGTCATCAAAATTCCTTGAAATCATGACTTTAAGACAATACAATTTAGCTGTATGGAGTTTCAATGGTGGTAATTTTTTAAGTCATTCCCTTGAAGATGTCACCAGTATTTTGGATTTATTTTTTAAATGTAGTGAACATGTTTTATGTAGAACTTTGTGCTTATCCTTAGGATAAATTTCCAGCAGTTATTTACTGAGAAAAAAATATTTAACATTTAAAATACTCTTGATATACATTGTCAATTTATCCTCTAAAGAGATAGTTCTTTTTATACCTCCTAGCAGCAGAAGAGCTATCTTTTTACTGCACTCTTGCTGACACTGAATATTATCTTTAAAAATGTATCCAGTGTCTTAAATTTGAATAATTTTGATTATGGGACAGTATAGCTTTATGCTTATTTGCTTTTTATAATTTTTCAATATGAACAATAACAAATTATTTTCTTTCTTTTTTATTATGCTGCATTATGGAATTGTCACAACCATCCCAAATTTTAAAAAAAGATCACTGTTAATAGGTAGCAAAGAATAATGCAAAATGTAAGCACTTTGGATACAGTGCTTGGGGTATCCTGGGGTTCAAATTCCAGCACCAAGTATTATATGACAGCAGTTGTAACATCACTGGGCCTCCTATTTCTCATCTTTAAAATGGTGATAGTATTTTAAATTCTTTGTGATTTCCATGTATCTAATATAATGGAAGGCCTGGAGTGCTGCGATTCACAGGGTCACAAAAAGTTGGACACGACTGAGCAATTGAACTGAACTGAATATAATATATATATATGTATATGTCAGCTTGTATTAGCTGTCATGGACTTTTAAAGAGTGGCAATGTAAAAGTCATAGTTATTCTAAGTAGGATGATCAGGGAAAGCATCAATACTAAGTTGACTTTACAGCAGAGACTGAAGGAGGTGAAATAGAGAGTTATCCATTTATCTGTAGGTAATATTTTCCAGGCAGCATACATAGCAAGTGCAAATGCCCTGAGTCAGGAGAAGTCTTGTCCTAAAGAAGACCCAGGAGACTGATGTGCCTGAATTGCATCATCAAGAGAGAGTTATAGGAAGTAAAGTGGTCTGACAGGTAGCAAATGGCCAGGTCACATACTGTAGGATATTGTAAGAACATGCTTTTGCTCTTAATGAGAAGGTAAATAACTGGATGATTTTGAGCAGAGGCATGACAAGATCTGACTTGCATTTTAAAATATCCTTGTCTTTCTCTGTTGAGAACATAGAGTGGGTGGCAAAGGAAAAAATGATCCCTTAGAAAGTCAGGACAGTAATTCTGAGCAGAGCTGACTGCAGCTTATATTGAAATAGTAGCTAAATGAATCTTGGAGGAAGAGGAAGCAGGATTTACAGACTAGGATGAAAGTACAGCTCTCTTCTCAGTCTCACAAACACTTTCCCAACAGAAGCAAAGTGTCAGCTAGCACTGTCTCTATGCTGCTGAGTGGGGATATAAGCTTGGCTTCCACTTCGTCCTTGTGGACAAAAGAAGGCAGAAATGGAACACTCTTCTCTTAGCGCCTCATTTCATTTTATTGATGTCTGGTGGGGGGTGGAGTTTCAGCTTTAGTCTGCTCTGATGACACGAGGATGGGGAGGGTCTGGGTTTAGACGAGTGCAGGCTAACCTCACTAACTTCCTTCATACTTGATACTACTGGATGGTGAAAGAGGTTGACCCTTCTTCTGATCCTCACTAACACTACCTAGGCAAAGAATTTGGGTCAGAAGACTGGGACTACTGCTGCCTGCTTCCATCTCTTGCTGAAAGTCAGCTCTCCATTGGCCCTACCAACACCAATGCAGGAACACTTGAGCACCATGGCTTGCTTCCACCAGGCGGTGAGTAGAAAACCAGCTCCTCACTTAAGCTTACTGAAATTGCAAGGCTAAGGAGGTCAGTGTTTCCACTCTAGTTTGACTAAAGTAGGACACGTGTTGTCTGAAAGGTTTTCTATACTGTTAGGCTGCCCCTTCCATGGTCCTACTGGGTGGGGAGGTACCCTTCCAGGATGTTTTTGTTTGCTTGTTTTTGTCTTCCCTATATCAGTTTTTAGTTCTGTGTTGGAGGCTTTTCTATAGCTCCCTGCCTGGGAGGCAATGACAGATAATCAGGTAACTTACCACAGTGTATTTCCTCAAGCTGCACGGTCATCACTTTCTGATCGGTCATCACTTTTCTTGCCACATGTACTAGTTTTCCAAGACTGTCACAACATATACCATAAACTTGGTGGCTTACAACAACAGGTAGATATTCCTTAACAGGTCTGGAGGTTAGGTGTTTAAAGTCAAGTTGTTGGCAGGTATATGCTTCCTCCAGAGTTTATTAGAGTATCTTCCTATGCCTCCTCCAGCTTCTGGTGTCTCCTGGTGTTCCTTGGCTTGTGGCAACATAGCTTCAACTTCTGCTCCCATCTTACATGGCTTTCTCCTCTCTCTGTCTTCCATAAGGATCCTGGTTAATACATTTAGAGTCTTCTCTAATCCAGGATGATCTTCCCTGGATAGCCTTAATTTATTTACATCTACAAAGATGCTTTTTACAGATAAGGTCATATGTGCCTGCTCTGGAAGTTGGAAATTAACACATTTTGAAGGGATATGACTCAACGAACTACAACTTTCATAGCTTTTTTATATTAATATTTGTTTGTTGTGTTATGTCAAATATGTTTTATTTGCAAAAGGAAGAGCCTGAGAGAAGTGGGGCTGCTGTAAAACATTTTATTTTTAATACTTAGTTTTTGGCTTGTGTGTTCTATTGAAAACTGCTATATTGTAACAGACTTTTACATTGTTTTTTGAGTGATAGGAATAGACAGAGTTCTGAACAAGAAAATAATCCCTTATTGAAAAAAAAATGTCTTGAAGGCCTCTATCTTGGTTTATGAATTGTGCCCTCTCTTTTTTCTACTTAACACTTATATCAGTTTTCTTTTGCCACCGGAGCACTTCGTAACAAACCCACCCCAAAATTCTGTTGCTTAAATGATAATTTATAATCATTTATTAATAGGATCTGAATTTTACTCTTAGATCAACTGGGTGATTTTTCTGATCTCAGCTGATCTAATATGGTTTCAGCTGGTGTCACTGAGATGACTCACTGTTTGCCATTTGTTCCTCATCATCTGGAGAACTATGGTGGACATGGTCTCATTGGTAATGGCAGAGGGTTGGAGTGAGCAGAAATGTGCAAATGCTTTTATAAACCTCTGCATCATGTTGGCAGAAAAGGTTATATGGCAGGGTACACAGTGAGAGTGGAAGGACAAGCCTGCATTAAAACTGGGGTCATGTATGTAGTCAGTCTACCATGATGCTACTATTGTTCTGGAGTGCCAAATAGCATGTGTACGGTGATATCATCTTCAAAAAGAGAAAGAGTTTCATAGATTCCACTGACTAATCTCAAATACAAAATTCATGTCAAGGTACATGGCAATATAGCTATATACATACATATATATATGTGTGTGTGTGTGTGTATACATACATACATACATACATATATTGCTCTCCCAGCATTTTCTTTTCCTTTAAAATTTAAGTAGCATTTTCACCTACTTGTACTTGATCAATAACCGGGAAAAGAATTTTATTGTTTAAGGATTTTGATATATTGTTGGAGTGAGAGAGGACCAAGACATAACTTGACCTTTTCTGCTGAGAATCTCAATTAGTGTTGTTGTATCCCTAAAGAGAGATTCATGTTCTAATAACAACTCCTCCCTTGTGTGCACAATCAAAACTTTTATTCCCTCGAGACAAGTGTCTACACACATTTGTCCTTCAAAGTTTCCAAATTTAATTCACATGGTGGAATTAAACTGATATAATATGTTAATCCAATAGCAAATAACCTGTAGTTTTTGTGTCAGGGTAGCATTTTAACAGAGATATTCTGAAGTGAGAGGACTTTAATGGTTGAGAAATCTTCCCAGACCTGGAGGCTTCCTGTTTATTGACATAAGTTATCCAGCTCAAAGGAGGTCACCTCTTCATTCCCTTAGTTTGGTTTTCAAAATTGGACACTTTAAAGCATTCCAAAGAGCTACCAATGAAACTAAACAGTTCATTGATCTTAGATACTCCCTCCAGTCACATAAGAGACCTAAAGCATGGTTAATTTAGTCAGTGCAGATGAGGTGCCTTAAATTTTTGTTGTGGTGGCCTCATTTTGGAAGTGTGGGAAGGAGAAGGAATATAAACTTGTATATGGTACATTTTCTACAATATATATTTTAGCCAGTTTGCTTTGGATAAAATAACTAAGCATTGTACTGAACATGTTTACTCACTGTGAGTTGTTTCTTTTTTCTTAGTGACAAAATATTTAGAATAAAATCTGAAACATATTTTTATCAGTCAGGTGAACTAGAATTAATGTTGCTACAATATCTTATTATTATAACTTGCTTCTGAAGCAATGAAAAGCAATTGAGTCAATAATTCAATTTCCAATTCTTTTAATAGATATGAGTATATGATACTTACTAGGCATTGTATAATGGGTAAAAAGACCATTAAAAAAAAAACAAATCTCCCACTTTGTATAAGATTCATGGAGAAAGAAACCAATGAGGCCAAGATCCTGCCCCAGTAGGTTGGAACTGTGGCATAGGCAGTATCATAAATACACTGAGTCTAGATCAAGTGATGGAAACTTAACATGCACTTTTGCTTAAGGGCTACTTTGAAACCCAACTAGACCCTCATGACTTCCTCTGCAGAAAAAAAAGTAGCTGTACAAAAAACACCAAGAACAAGAAGAATCTTGTTATGACTCTAAAGAGATCACACCGATCACATTTATCATCAACCATCTTCGCTTGTGGCTCAGCTGGTAAAGAATCTGCCTGAAATATGGGAGACCTGGGTTCAATCCCTGTGTTGGGAAGATCCCTTGGAGAAGGGAAAAGCCACCCAGTCCAGTATTCTGGCATGGAGAATTTCTTGAGCTATATAGACCATGGAGTTGCAAAGAGTCCAACACAACTGAGCGACTTTCACTTTCATATTCCTTTGGAAGATTAGGACTTGAGTTGTAAGTATATATTGCCTTGGTACCAGCCCTGGAAATTAGATGGGAGATAACAATCCCTCCCTCCCTTTTCTTATATGGACACTACATCCAATATTTAGGTCTATTTGTATTTACAACTGCCCATATTGTGTTCTCACTTTCAGATGCAGTCTGAAAGTTATACCCTTATGCCATGAGTATTCCAGCAACTTAGGAACCATTTAAACTATTCCTTACAGATGCCTTTCCAATTATTACAAAAAGCGTACCATTCTCTCTTTTTCTTACTTTTTTATATAAATGGGTACAGTTTTGTATTATAAAATATTTTACAGGCTAATAATTTGTTTCTGTTTAAAAGCTTTAAAGCATCAGACCATTTTGCATATGAATATAATGAGACACAATCCAAATTAAAATGCCAACTTTTAAGGAATTCTTGTTACTGTGACAATTGTGTTTGGAAATGTGAATATATACTTGTATATATATTTTATATAAATTTTGAATAAATTTTAAGAAGTATAGTAAGATTACATAAATGTTATTATTACAGTGTGTCCAGGAAGAGGCTGACCTAATTGCAGAAAAATGTGCATGTCTGAAAGCAGTTTCTGTAATGAATTTGGTTCTTGCTTTACTTGGTACACTTGTTAAAGTATATGAATTCACCTTGCATTTTTTTTGAAAGGAAATTTATGTGCTTTTTATTTACTGCATAGGATTATATTCTGGAATTCATAAGACTTAAAAAATTAATTTGAATATCTTGGTAAGCCTGGGAGAGCTATGTTCAAAGCATCATTATTATGAAAGTACTTAAATAAGAAGTTGCCATGGTATTTAAAATCAATATTCACTTTTTCTACCAGCTGCTTGCTGGGTCATATCAAGCAAGTTTTATCATTCACAGCTGGAACTGCTCTAGCTGTGCACTCTGCAGTAGAATTGTTCTTTGCTTCAAACCATTCAGGAAGTTACCTCTCTACTTCCACAATGTTTAAATGACTTTTCTGGCAATTATTCAGGCAGATTTTTTTAGGAGAAAATACCCTTTTTTTTAAAATCAAAGGGCTAACCCCTACTGTTTTAACAAATATTACTTTTTTCATTTAATACTATGAGGGGAGATTATTGTAAACAGAAACTGTTTTCATCTCTATAAAATAATTTATAAACTCCTGACTTATTTCTCTGGAAGCACTAAAGCAACAGCGCATCTGGCATGTGAAGATGATGAAGAATTATTTAAAGAAAAGTTCTTGCCTCCAGACCTTAATGGATGAGACCGACACAGCTATGGAATTAAAACATTAATCTATTTTTAATATTTAAATATTAATACTTTGTTAAAACTAAAGAAGGGATGAAGAATACACACAGCTAGTCAGAAATTCATACAAATTCTATTTTAATGCTCAACAAACTGAATGCTATCATGTACTGTAAAAGTGCATGTTTTTTCAAGTTTCATAGAAAATTAGTTTTTTTTTTCTCAATGTATTAATCCTATAACCTCAAACTCCCACTTAAAAAAATTCAGAGTAAAATTGTTCATTTCAAATGTCAGCTATTTTTATTATAATGTCATTTTTATTGATTGATGAAGTATTGCAGTGTGTGACAAAATTTATGGCCTTTAATTACAAGGTGCTGCTTGAAACAAAGTTTTCCCAGTGTCTATTGTCAGGAATGGACCAGACCACCCTACTTGCCTCCTGCAAAACCTGTATACAGGTCAGAAAGCAACAGCTAGAAGCAGACATGGAGCAACGGACTGGTTCCAAATTGGGAAAGGAGTACATCAAGGCTGTATATTGTCACCCTGCTTATTTAACTTCTATGCAGGGTACATCATGTGAGATGTAGGGCTGGATAAAGCACAAGCTGGAATCATGATTTCCGGGAGAAATATCAATAACCTCAGATATGCAGATGACACCACCCTAATAGCAGAAAATGAACTAAAGAACCTCTTGATGAGGGTGAAAGAGGAGAGTGGAAAAGTTGTCTTAAAACTCTACATTCAAAAATCCAAGATCATGGCATCTGGGCCCATCACTTCATGGCAAATAGATGGGGAAACAATGAAAAAAAAGATAAACCTTTCTCAACTGCTTCAGGATATATCAGTAACATTGAATCCAGTAGGTGATAGTAGGTAAATCCACCTTACACATGGGCCTGGTCCTTACAGCGAGCCTCCTTGTACACTTATGCCTACTCACAGTTGGGAAACTTTTAGATCATTTGGTAAATGAGTCAGACACACATGTCTCAAATGAAGAACATATTCGCAATACAATACAGAGAGGTCCAGTTATCATTCTGCTTCTTTATGTTAAAATACCGTGCAGCAAGACCTTCACCGAGGAAGTTATGACCTATAGACTTTGTTAAATTGGCAAGATTTTACAGTTGTGTGGGAAATTACCCACTCTGATATGCATGAATTTTGCCAAAGTATCTCAAGTGGCTATCACCCTTAAAATGTAGACTTAGATTTGCCATAGGATCCTACAATTCAACTCCTGTATATATGTACAAGAGAAATAGGACCACAGGTTTACACAAAGATGTGTGGACTAATGTTCATAGTAATATTATTCATAACAGTTCAAATGGGAGACAAACCCAAACACTCATTATTGTGAATGGAATAAAATATCCATATAATAGAGTATTACTTAGAAATTAAAACCATTGTAGTAATATACATTGTACAGTATCGTTTAACCTGGAATATATTGTGGTAAATGAAAGAAACTAGACACAAAAGACCACATAATGCATGATTCCATGATATGACATTATTCCAAAAGGCCAAACTATAGAGATACAAAGTAGATTAGTGAGTGTCTGAGGTAGAAACAGGAAGTGATCAAAATGTTCTAAAATTTTGATTTCAGTAATGGTTATATAATCTGAAAATTAACTAAAATTCATTGAATTATACACCTAAAACGAGTGAATTTTGTAGTATATAAATTATACCTCAACTAATCAGTTTTTAAAAAATCTATCAAACAAGATTATTTCAGAAAATTCTTAACTGAGGAATAAAAGCAATCTTCATTCTGTAATCATAAAGAGCACCTGGCTAGGAAGTCCCGACTCCCTAGTCCCTAGTTTGGCTGCATTCATTGATGTCCAGTCAGGATTAGTTAAATAATATTCCCAGAAACCACTCTATATATTAAAACCGGATGGAATTTAAATCAATAAATTTTTATACAAGTGAAAGTAGAGGTGGTAAGTCAGAGGGGAGAATGAGGCAACCAAGAGATCAGCAGGAAGCCAATTTTAATTCTCTTCTTTAATTTTCTGACAAGTGGAAGGTGTGGCTTATTGGAATCAGGAGCCCTGGGGGACCTACAGTCATTGCTGGAGAAGTCACAAGAGGCAAAGATAGAAAGAGAATCTTCGTGGAGTCTTTTTTCCTACCATCCTCCTATCTTGCTCCAGTGTCTCCTACTGGCTTGACTTGAATGATAAGCTATGTACATAGAATTTGTCACCTTCTTTGCTACACACAACAGAGCAAAGAAAATGTAGGAATGAATCTGCGGCAAAGATGCTCAGAACTAGAACAATGGTATTTAAGTTATTTTGCCATTTATGTCCAACTTAACTTTTTGCCCATAACACTTTTCATAACACTAAGTGCTATCTGGGCTTTAGACACCTCTATGACACTGTTTCTAGCCCATCTCAGATCTTGCATCAAGCATCCAGGCTTCACTTACTGTGCTTAAACTCAGTGACTACTTTCACCTATAAAACCACGGCAGAAAGCATATGCTATATGGTTCAATTTACAAACAAAAATCACTTTCTTAGTTTTTAAATGATCTTGTGTTTTATTGTCCCAATTTGATTAGAACTATCATGAACACAGGTTTATGCCACACACATTATTCCCAGCTGTCGTTCAGTGGTTCAGTGTTACCCAACTCTTTGTGACCCTACGGACTGCAGCACGTGTTTTCCCTGTCCTTCACAATATCCCGGAGCTTGCTCAAACTCATGCCCATTGAATTGGGGATGCCATCCAACCATCTCATCCTGTGTTGTCCCTTCTCCTCCTGCTTTCAGTCTTTCCCAGCACTGGGGTCTTTTCTAATGAGTCATCTCTTCACATCAGGTAGCCAAAGTAATGGAGCTTCAGCTTATACTAGATTGTACATATGGCTTATCCAGTACCATGTCCCCTTGTTAACAAGGTTTCTAAAAGACAAGATGGAGGCCTTAGTAGTTAGGATACTTCATTTTCCTTTAGTAGCTGTTTATGGCTCTGCCTTTTATCAATTAGCTCTAATGTTTCCAGAATCCATTACATTTTTTCTACAAAGCAAAACAAGTACACTGAAAAGATTCTAGGCTGCCAGATTCAAAATCTGACAGTGTCACTTAGACGCCTGGATCATCTACTCACTGTTTGCATGTGTCCTTTTTACAGTAAGAGGTATTTACTAGTCAAGATGATCCAGTACTTGCTTCCTTCTAGGTCTGTTCTTCTTTTCCTTTGATAGGACAGCTAGTACTTAGAGCAGCAGCCATCAGTTAAATAATGCAAAACTTTAGGCTGAAGATAGAACTATTAGCCAACTTTCAATCTTCGTGTTTATGGATTATTCCTAAATATTTTAAAAGGCTGATAAATTCCGGCTTAGAAGAAGTTTTTCCAGGGTTCTATATACAATTTTCTTGGCTTACACTGTTAGTAATGTGAAAATAAGTATTGTACTGGGAAACACCATGAAGAGGACCAGTTGTGAGAGGAAATCAAGCATTTATGTGTAGCCAAGCAATGAAAGGGAAAAAACAGTCAAACCAATTATTCCAGTTGGCTAATGGTCTTTTTAATGAGAGATACGGACAGCAGCACTGTTAGCTTGGGGGGCATAATCTTATGTAGCTTGATCTAAACTTCCTCAATTATCCTGAGTTCTCACATGCTACAGTTTATTCTAGATGACTGTGGCCTGAATATAAAACTCTGGTTTTATATCCAGTTTATCAGTAATAGCTTGTTGGAATTATGTCTGATAGTTAACACTATATCTAAAAATGCAATATTCACTACAAGGTGGGCTAAAGCCACTTTAAGGTGCGTATCTATATCTCTCATGGTGATCTGTGTAAGTGACTCATTTTATAAGAATTGAAATGGCACAGTTGACATAAAGGAATAATTTATTAGTTGAATTATTGGAATAAATATTAATATCATTTGGGTTTTAAAAATACTCAGTCTCATTATATATGAGACTCATATATATACATGATGTGAATAGAGTTATCTGCAATCACAGATGGAACTGGGTCAAAATGAAATTCTACACCTCTGAGAATTTACAAATCTACTACTTGAGTTTCAATATTGAACCTTCTCAAAATTAATCAGAATATATTAGAATATAATTATGTAGCAATCTTTTATCCAGAAAATTCAAACGCAAATTATTGCCTCTTTGTGGAGTATAGAGATTGGTTAGGTAGGAGAATTGTAATTTAACTGAGAGTGCTATATTCTTATTCATTTATTGAAATTAATGTAATTATTTAACTAATTAGCTAGAAACATGACTTGTTCTATTATTAATTAAATTTGAAAATTCTTCCCAGAAAAAAATAACTTAGTGAAAAACTGACATAAAACTTAAAATATATACCAATGAAACAGTTCAGTTCAGTTCAGTCTCTCAGTCATGTCCAACTCTTTGCGACCTCATGGTGTGCTGCAATTCATGGGGTCGCAGAGTTGGACACGACTGAGAGACTGAACTGAACTGACTGAATATATAGTTTCTTGTAATACATTAAGGCATATATCAGATCAGATCAAATCAGATCAGTCGCTCAGTTGTATCTGACTCTTTGCGACCCCATGAATCGCAGCACACCAGGCCTCCCTGTCCATCACCAACTCCCAGAGTTCACTCAGACTCACATCCATTGAGTCAGTGATGCCATCCAGCCATCTCATCCTCTGGCGTCCCCTTCTCCTCCTGCCCCCAATCCCTCCCAGCATCAGAGTCTTTTCCAGTGAGTCAACTCTTTGCATGAGGTGGCCAAAGTGCTGGAGTTTCAGCTTTAGCATCATTCCTTCCAAAGAAATCCAAGGGTTGATCTCCTTCAGAATGGACTGGTTGGATCTCCTTGCGGTCCAAGAGACTCTCAAGAGTCTTGTCCAACACCACAGTTCAAAAGCATCAATTCTTCGGCGCTCAGCGTTCTTCACAGTCCAACTCTCACATCCATACATGACCACAGGAAAAACCATAGCCTTTGCTAGACGAACCTTTGTTGGCAAAGTAATGTCTCTGCTTTTGAATATGCTATCTAGGTTGGTCATAACTTTCCTTCCAAGGAGTGTCTTTTAATTTCATGGCTGCAGTCACCACCTGTAGTGATTTTGGAGCCCAGAAAAATAAAGTCTGACACTGTTTCCACTGTTTCCCCATCTATTTCCCATGAAGTGATGGGACCAGATGCCATGATCTTCATTTTCTGAATGTTGAGCTTTAAGCCATCTTTTTCACTCTCCACTTTCACTTTCATCAAGAGGCTTTTGAGTTCCTCCTCACTTTCTGCCATAAGGGTGGTGTCATCTGCATATCTGAGGTTATTGATATTTCTCCCGGCAATCTTGATTCCAGCTTGTGTTTCTTCCAGTCCAGCGTTTCTCATGATGTACTCTGCATATAAGTTAAATAAACAGGGTGACAATATACAGCCTTGACGTACTCCTTTTCCTATTTGGAACCAGTCTGTTGTTCCATGTCCAGTTCTAACTGTTGCTTCCTGACCTGCATACAGATTTCTCAAGAGGCAGATCAGGTGGTCTGGTACTTCCATCTCTTGAAGAATTTTCCACAGTTTATTGTGATCCACACAGTCAAGGGCTTTGACATAGTCAATAAAGCAGAAGTAGATGTTTTTCTGGAACTCTCTTGCTTTTTCTATGATCCAGAGGATGTTGACAATTTTCCATAAATGTATATCTATATATTTATGCTATGTACACACACACACACACACACATATATACAGTTACAGATTATAGATATGTAGTTGCATCCACAATCACAACCAAGATATAGAATATTTCTTTCATTTCAGAAAATTTTCCTATGGTCCTTTATAGATAACCTCCCTGCTGCCCTCAACTTCTGATCACTGGCAAATGCTGATCTCTTTTCTGTTGCTATAATTCTTGACCTTTCCAGAATTTCATATAACTGAAGTGTTACATAGTACATAACCTTTTGAGTCTGGGTAGTTTTACTTAGCATAATGCTTTGGTGACTCACCTATGTTGTTTCAGGTAATAGTAACCTACTCCTTTTATTGTTGAGTAGTATTTTGTTATATGGATGGACCACAGCTAGTTCATTCTTTAATCAGTAGATGGACATTTCATTTGTTTCCAGCTTCGGGTAATTTTGTTTAAAGTTTCTATGAGCAATTGGATAAAAGCTTTTGTATATTTTGGTCACCTGATGCAGAGAGTCAACCCATTGGAAAAGACCCTGATGCTGGGAAAGATTGAAGATGAAAGGAGAAGAAGGTGGCAGAGGATGAGATGGTTAGATAGCATCACCGACTCAATGGACATGAATTTGAGCAAAGTCTGGGATATAGTGAAGGACAGGGAAGCCTAGTGTGCTCCAGTCCATGGGGTTGCAGAATCAGACATAACTGAGTGACGGAACAACAACATCAATAAACAAATGTCTTCATTTCTCCAAGAGTGATATTGCTGCATAGTGTGTGAATATTATGCTAGCTCTAAAGAAATTTTTCCAAAGTGTTCTAATAGTTTCATTTTTACCAGACTTATATGAGAGATCCAGTTGCCAGGCATCTTCACCAACACTTGAAACTGAATTTATTTTCCTAAACCGTTCTAATTGCTGTGTAATTCTATCTCTTTGCAACTTTAATTTGAATTTCCCTAATGACTAATGATGTTGAGCATCCTTTCATACTGTTATTTGCTCAGTCTCCCTTCTTTAGGAAAATATTTGTACAAATATCTTCTTGTTTTTTTTTCCCTCCCCAAAAATGAGTTTTTTCCTATTCTTATTGAGTTGTTTGAGATGTTCTGGCTTATATTTAATTATCTTATATGTATTTTAAAATATTTTACACTGATATATATATGTCTTTATCTCTTTAAGTATTTCTTTCAAAAAACAAATATTTTCTTAGTACACAAAAAGCATGAACCATGAAAGAAAACTGATAAATTGAACGTATGTTCACAATACAAAGCTGTCTTTACTCTTTCTAGTAAATCTCAAAAGTAGGTGGTGTAAGCCTTCCAATTTTGTTATTTTCAAGATTGTCTTTTTTTAACTTATTTTTTTAATTGAAGGATAATTGCTTTACAGAATTTTGTTGTTTTCTATCAAAACTTTTGGCTATTAATTATCAATTGGGGATTGTCATATAAATTTAGAATTATCCTATTAATGTCTAAAGAAGTAAATTAAAAAATCAATTTATGTCTGAGATCATGCTGACTCTAAAAGTCAACTGGGAGCAGAATTGGCATCTTAATAACCCTGACCTTTCCAGTCTATGAATGTCATATCTGTTAGAAAATTCAAGAGAAGAAAAGTACTGTATCCCCATCCTTTTGCTTACTATAGTCTTTCTCCTCCTAATGTTTCAAGGCTCTTTTTAAAAAATAATTTCTTTAGTCTATAGAGAACTATTTTAAAACTTTTGTGAGGCTAGATCTGCCCCTGACAAATTTGCTTAGTTTTTCTTCTATTAAGAATACTTTGATTTCCCTTCCTTGCTGGAGAATGTTTTTTCAGACCTTAGATTTCTGGGTAACTTTTATGTGTTTAAAGTGTACTACTAATACCATTATGTAAAGTTTAAAAATAAAATAAAATTAAAAAATAAATAAAGTGTACTACTTCCTTTTGACCCTCAAGGCTTCTGAATGAAAATCCAGTAATTCAAAAAAAAGTTCCAGTTATTGGTCAGCTGTTGTTTGTTTCTCACTACTTTCAAGGTTTTTAACTCTTCACAAGTTGAGTATGAGGTGTCCCTGTATGGATGCATTTGGAGGTATATTTAAGGTTTTACTCAGGTTTTAAGTCTGTACTATTGTATGTTTTGTTTTTTTTTTTAACCAATTTTGTTAGGTTTTCATCCATTATTGCAAGTTCTTTTTCAATCCCACATACTTTCTCCTTTCTTTATGAAATTCAAATGATATAAAAATTAAATATTTTGTCATAGCTCTACGTACCCCGAAATTCTATTTATTTATTTTAGTCTATTTTCTGTCTAGTCAAGGCTATGGTTTTTCCAGTAGTCATGTACGGCTGTGAGAGTTGGACTATAAAGAAAGCTGAGCACTGAAGAATTGATGCTTTTGAAGTGTTGTGTTGGAGAAGACTCTTGAGAACCCCTTGGACAGCAAGGAGATCCACCATTTAATCCTAAAGGAAATCAGTCCTGAATATTCTTTGGAAGGACTGATGCTGAAGCTGAAACACCAATACTTTGGCCACCTGATGAAAAGAACTGATTCACAGGAAAAGACTCTCATGCTGGGAAAGATTGAAGGCAGGAGGAGAAGGGGATGACAGAGGATGAGATGCTTGGACGGCATCACCAACACAATGGACATTAGTTTGAGTAGGCTCCAGGAATTGGTGATGGACAGAGGAGCCTGGCATGCAGCAGTCCATGGGGTCGCAAAAAGTCAGACACGACTGAGTGACTGAATTGTATCTGAATTTTCTATGTTATTCAGATTGAGTAATTTCTACTTTTCAATCATCCAGTCCATTGTTTCTTTTTCCACCCCTTCCATTCTGCTCTGGCTTCCCTAGTAGCTCAGCTGGTAAAGAATCTGCCTGCAATGCAAGAGACTCCAGTTTGATTCCTGGGTCAGGAAGATCCCCTGGAGAAGGATAGGCAATCCACTCCAGTATTTTGTTGCTTCCCAAGTGGTTAAGATGGTAAAGAATCTGCCTGCAGTTTGGGAGACCTGGGTTCGATCCCTGGGTTGGGAAGATCCCCTGGAGAAGGGAAACGCTACCCACTCCAGTATTCTGGCCTGGAGAATTCCATGGACTATACAAGAGGCTGACAGGACTGAGCGGCTTTCACTTTCACTTTTGATTTCTTGCTTAAATTAATTTTTTAAACTTGGTCATTTTATCCTTACTATGAAAATTAATTTTGTTTTTTGTGTCCAATTATCAAAAATCTAATTCTTCAGCCATTTTCAAGTCATCTGTTATAGAATGATCCTAGGAATCAAAATTGAACTATAGCACACATCTTTCACTTATTGATTCTTTAATATGCCATAGACATGAGACACAATATTGTACCAATAACTACCTGTGCCCTTACTTAGAAAAATATTTCATGATCAGTTTTATATACGTGTGTGTGTGTGTTTGTGTGTGTGCATGATTTTACCTTGGTTCATGGGAAACTAATTGAAGTATTATTTTCCTAACATAATTTCTGTCCCTAGAGCATAATGATAAATTTGAAATCTGACACCTGTGATGCTTTCTCGGATTCCCTTACTTCATTTGGTTGAGCAGTAGCAAGAATTCACAACTCAGTATAACCTGAAACTGCAACTAAGATATCATTCTCTCAGACAAATGTTAGATCAATGTCCAATATAGAGAGACCTTTGTAGTTCAATGATATTTATTTCTGCTTTGTTTGCAATCTTACCATGAGCCCTGAGTCCATGCCATTGAAATTTAACATTACAACTAACTTCTACATCTAATATATCTGACTTTGATTTCAACCAAAATATTGCTACTGTGTTTACCTTGTTGTCTTGGTCCTTTTGTGGATGAGTCTTCAAACATGCTTCCATCTTTGCCTTGACTAAGTTCTAGACACTGTTTAATGTGGATCTAGATACTGATCACAAAACCATTTAAACACCAAATTTCCCCTTTCTACTTTCCCACTTATATATTATTTTGTTATGACTACCTATTGTGTATCTACTAATCACCCATTGTTGGAACCATGGATCTTTATCCTCCTGAGTTGAGGTTCTGTTTTTCAATGACACCAGAGTTGATAAAGCATAAATTCTGACTTTTTGTGTATATAACAGTGACTTTGATTTTGCTTTCTGAAATTTTAGATGTAGACAAATTATGCCTGCATAATTTGCATAACGCAGGCAAAGGTCACTGAGTAGAATACGGTTAATATAAATAATAGCAGCTAGTTTTTCCCAGTTTTATGATTAGTGATTAATTTTTAAATTATTTTCTGCACACTTACCGAAAGCATTATATGTGACTCATTAATTAGTGAACATTAGCATTTTGGACTATTAGGCCAAAAAGTTTTCAGACATTCATCATTTTACAGATGAGCACAATAAAGCACATAGAGAGCTTTATCATGCATACATACATATAAGCAAAACAGTTAAGATTAAATTCAGTCCAAAATGCACACTTCAGAGCCTAAGACTATTATTGTTTTTGCTTTGGATTCATCTGCTTTAAGAAATGGCTATTTTAAGAAATGAAGATATCAACCTAAACCAGCAGTTGTTAATTCGTATTGTAAGATCAATCATTAGAGGCATTTAAAATTTATATTTATGTTATAACTGCACAGGTGAGGACCACAAACAATTATTACTTCCAGTCACCCAGAGATACCTTTCATTTAGTGAGATCTAAGCTACTCCCTCACAGATGGCCATGTGATACCATTCTGTCAGATATAATTTTCCTTAACTTCAACATGTGCCTCTGCCTTTATATAAAATGGTCCTCTTTCCACCAGCTTGTGATTATTCTCCTTTGAAAGTGAAAGTTGCTCAGTCCTATCCAACTCTTTGCCCCCCATGGACTATACAGTCCATGGAATTCTCCAGGCCAGAATACTGGAGTGGGTAGCCTTTCCCTTCTCCAGGGGATCTTCCCGACCCAGGAATCGAAGCGGGATCTCCTGCATTGCAGGTGGATTCTTTATCAACTGAGTTATCAGGGGAGCCCAGGGAATCCTCCTTTAGTTCATTGTAAAAGTCATTTAGCTCTTATCCTATCATTCATTATCTCCTAGAGACAAGCCAGTGGAACTGACTTTCATTCACCTTCATTTCATCTTCCTGGGATTAGAGAAGCTCTGGTATTTTACTATTAGCTATTTTTAATATTAGAGGTGATACATTAATAATGTCATATGTTTTCTTGTAATGAGGTATAACAATGATGGTTTTAACAGTTTTTACTTTCCTGAAAATATTAGTTTGGAAAGTTGGGCTTCTGGTTTGGAAGATTTATTTTTGATTTGAAAGTTAATGCCAAACTTTTTCCGATTTCTGTTTACCCACCTAATAATAACCCAACTTCATTAATGTAGTCTCCTTTCCCTCATGTGGTATGCAACTGAAGCATTTTTGAGACCACTATCATGGATATTTTTTTTTACAAGAACATACAAGGCAAATATAAATATGCTTATTTTAGGAAAAAACTCCAGTTTACTCTATGTGGTAAGTAGATAATAAATGCGCATTTTAGTTACAATTGTTTGGTTTGGTTCAGTTCAGTAGCTCAGTTGTGGCTCTTTGTAACCCCATGGACTGCATTACAATTGTTACTACATTGGAAATTTCTAAAGAGACTATTTTATGTGCTTTTCTAATGATTTGATAGACTCAACCAAAGTTTCTGAAATTCTACAGTGGTGAATAGAAAATGCAGACCCTCATCTTCAGGTATATGAAAATACACTTAAATGAGATAAAAGCAATATTTTGAAGTGTCATCTAAACATGAGTTGGAATAAAGATATGCAATAATTAAGCAAATGTTAATTCAGCCTCCTATTCTTCATATTTGAGTATGATAATTGATGTCTTACTGCACAATGACTATTTCTTATTATAGGATAAATATTAGGCTGTGGGGGTTAAACTGACAGAAATAGGGAAATCTTTTCAAACACTGAGTTTGGAAACAATATGTCTTACTTTTTAGGTAAATAAATCTGCTGGGAATAAGTATACATTGACATTTCTGGAAAGGCTTAAAGTGATGGCTATTGATCAGAAATGTTTTCATAATAAGAGAGAGACCTTCACATCCAGGATGAGGTGGCCACTTTTCCAGATTTCTCTTCCTAAACATTGCTAAAAACTCTTAAATTGTATATAAAACAAACATAAGAATAAACTTGAAGGCAGAGAAGAGGTAAATTAGTTAGGGACCTTGAGATTCAAACAACAACATGACAGTGAATTCCTTTGGTTATCTTTTTACCTTATATAATCCAGACTGGGTGCTGGGAAAGCCAAAAACTCAGAAATGCAAACAGCCAAAAACAAACAAACAAATCCTCAGTCCTCCAAAAAATCTGATTTCTCTAGCCAGATGACCTTAAAGAATTACACTAGCAATTAAGTCGGAGAAGGCAATGGCACCCCACTCCAGTACTCTTGCCTGGAAAATCCCATGGACGGAGGAGCCTGGTAGGCTGGAGTCCATGGGTTCGTTAAGAGTCGGACACGACTGAGTGACTTCACTTTCACTTTTCACTTTCATGCATTGGAGAAGGAAATGGCAACCCACTCCGGTGTTCTTGCCTGGAGAATCCCAGGGACGGGGGAGCCTGGTGGGCTGCCGTCTATGGGGTCGCACAGAGTCGGACACGACTGAAGCGACTTAGCAGCAGCAGCAATTAAGTATGCTACTGCAGCCAAACTCCATGAGGTTGAGGAAAGCAAGCTATAGTACAAACGACCTTTCTCAGCAAAAACAAGTGGAGAACCTATTCTTCCACCCTTACGTGAAAATACTGTCCTTTTCTCATGTTTTTAATTCCATTGCTATAGGCTGAATGGTCATATATGTGTGGATTTATTTCCAGGCTTTCTATTCTATCCTGTTGATCTGTGTCTGATTCTGTGCCAGCTCTGTACTGTTTCAGTTACTATAGCTTTGTATCAGAGGTCGAAACCAGGAGCAAAATATCTCCAGCTTTGTTCTTTCTCAAAATTATTTTGTCTGTATGAGGTCTTTCTGGGTTTCATACAGATTTTAGAATTATTTGGTCTAATTCTAGGAAATATATCATTTGGACTTTGATAGGGATGCACTGAATGTGGATATTGCTTTGGGATGTATGAACATTATAACAATACTAATTCTTCCAATCCATGAGCACAAGACGTCTTCCCATTTTTGTGTATCTTCTTCAGTTTCATTCCACAGTGTTTTATTGTTTTCATTGTACAGACCTTTTACCTCTGTGTGCGTGTGTGGGTGTGTGTGTGTGTGCGCATGCGTGCTTAGTCACTCACTCCTGTCGGACTCTTTGCAACCCTTTGAACTGTAGGGCACCGGGCTCC
The DNA here is from genome assembly GCF_000754665.1 of Bison bison bison. Classification (NCBI taxonomy): domain Eukaryota; kingdom Metazoa; phylum Chordata; class Mammalia; order Artiodactyla; family Bovidae; genus Bison; species Bison bison. The sequence continues at coordinate 18,224,405 of NW_011495064.1, read as the reverse complement.
TCTGTCCATGGGATTTTCCAGGCAAGAATACTGGAGTGGATTGCCGTTTCCTCCTCCAGGGAATCTTCCTGACCCAGAGATCAAACCTGCATAGCGTATGTCTCCTGCATTGCAGGCAGATTTTTTACCCACTGAGCCATCGGGAAAGCTTTACCTCCTTGGTCAAATTTATTCCTAGGTATTTCATTCTTTTTGAGTCAATTATAAATGGGATTGTTTTCTTAATTTCTTTTTCTGATAGTTTATTAGTGTATAAAATGCCACAGATTTAAGTTTATTGATTTTGTATCCTGCAACTTTATTGAATTCATGTATTAGGTCAGAGTTTTCAGTGCAATCTTTAGGGTTTTCAACATATGAGTGAGTGAAGTCGCTCAGTGTGTCCGACTCTTTGCAACCCCATGGAGTGTAACCTACCAGGCTCCTCCCTTCCATTGGATTCTCCAGGCAAGAGTACTGGAGTGGGTTGCTATTTCCTTCTCCAGGGGATCTTCCCAACCCAGGGATCGAACCCAGGTCTCCAGTATTCCAGGAAGACGCTTTAACCTCTGAGCCACCAGGGAAGTCTAGTTTTGTGTATTCTGCAAATAAAGACAATTTTACTTTTCCCTTTCCAACTGGGATGATTTTTTCCCTTTCCTAATTTCTATGGCTAGGATTTTTAATACCATGATGAACGACAGTGGCCATGATGATACAACAGTGTTGTATCTGAGAAGGATACAACAGAGTATCCTTCTCTTGTTCCTAATCTTAGAGGAGAAACTTTCAGTTTTTTGCTGTTAAATATGATATTATTTGTGGGTTTGTCATATATAGCCTTTTTATATTGAAATATGCTCCCTTTATACCTACTATTTTGAGATTTTTCGCCATAGATGATGTTAAATTCTTTTCAAATGCTTCTTCTGAATCTATTGAGATGATCATATGATTTTCATCCTTCATTTTTTTACTGTGATGTATCACCTTGACTGATCTGCAGATGTTGTACTAAGTTTGAACTACTCTTGCACCTCTGTAATAAATCCCACTTGATCATGGTGTAAGAACTTTTAATGTTTATTGAATTCAGTTTACTAACATTTGTTGAGGAGTTTACATCTACGGTCATCAAGGATCCAGGCCTGAATGTTCTTCTTCTTTTTTTTTTTTTGGTGGCGATCTTTTCTGCTTGTAGAATTGGCACTTCCTAAAATGTGTTTGGAAGGTTTCCCTCCTCTTCAATTTTTTAGAAAACTTTTAAAAGGATAGAGGAATTAAATATGCTTTGAATGTTTTGTAGAATTCACCAGTGAGGCTACTTGGCCCTGAACTTTTGTGTTGGGAGCTATTTGATTACTCTTTTCATCTCATTATTGGTAATTAGTCTATTTAAATTTCCTAGTCCTTCATGATTCATGACTGAAAAACTGTTTGTAAAGTTTTTTTATTTCTTCCAGGTTGTCCAATTTGCTGGAATATAATTGTTTATAGTAGTCTTTTATGATTCTTTGTATTTCTATGGTATCAGCGGTAACTTATTCTTAAACTTATTTACAAAAACATAAATTTGAAATGGTCATTATATTACCTATCATATCAAATACTCACTTTGCCTAAATAATACCCTCTTGGAACCCTTTGTTCCCTAATTTTTATTAGATTTTTGTTTTGGCTTGTAGCATTGTTAATCCTGAGGATTCTTCTTCTTATTATTATTATTTTTTATCACATCAAATGTTTTTGCATGTCTTTTATTTATTCCTCTTAGTAGTTCACTTTCTCATTTAATGAAATCTATTTTTAAATCACCTTTAAAAAGGAGATAGCCTCAGAAAAAGTTAAAGAGGTATATTATGTGAAGACATTTTGCTGTTCTCTCCAATGACTGACTCAATATTTTGAAGGAATATGACCACAGTATATTTAATCAAGACTGCCAGGAGAAATATCAATAACTTCTGATGTGCAGATGACACCACCCTTATGGCAGAAAGAAAAGAGGAACTGAAGAGCCTCCTGATGAAAGTGAAAGAGGAGAGTGAAAAAAAGTTAACTTAAATACCAACACTTCAAAAACTAATGTCATGACATTTGCTCTTATCACTTCATGGCAAATAGAAGGGGAAATGATGAAAACATTGACAGACTTAATTTTCTTGGGCTCCAAAATCACTGCAGATGGTGACTGAAGCCATGGAATTAAAAGACGCTTGCCTCTTGGAAGAAAAGCTATAGTAAACATAGACAGCATATTAAAAAGCGGAGACATTACTGCCAACAAAGGTCCGTGTAGTCAGAGCTATGGTTTTTCCAGTAATCATGTATGGATGTGAGAGTTAGGCCATAAAGAAGACTGAGCACCAAAGAACTGATGCCTTTGAACTGTGGTGGTGGAGAAGACTCTTGAGAGTGCCTTGGACAGCAAGGAGATCCAACCAGTCAATCCTAAAGGAAATCAGTCCTGAATATTCATCAGAAGGAATGATGCTGAAGCTGAAATGCCAATACTTTGACCACCTGATGCAAAGAACTGACTCATTGGAAAAGACCCTGATGCTGGGAAAGATTGAAGGCAGGAGGAGAAGGGGACGACAGAGGATGAGATGGTTGGATGGCATCACCAACTCAATGGACATCGGTTTGAGTAAGCTCCAGGAGTTGGTGATGGACAGGGAGGTCTGGCATGCTGCAGTCCATGGGGTCTCAAAGAGTTGGACATGACTGAGCAATTAAACTGAGATGAATTATATTTATTCTCTAAAATTTTGAGTCTATTCTCTTTTTCTAATACTTAGAATTGCCATTGAGACATCTAAATTTTAACTCATTGTTATTCCTTTTGTATAATGCCTCTTTTTTCCTGATTTTTTAAGACTTTTTTAAAAATTTCACATGATGTAAGCTTTGGTCTTTATTAATTTACATCTTTCAGCATCCAGTAGACCATCTATTTACTATTTATTTAATAATATCCTCTAGTTTGTGTTTTCTGTTCCATTTTTCAATCAGTATTAACTGCATGTTGACCATCACATATAATTCATGCCTTTGAGTGTTTAGAGCAGTCTCTCACTTTACTATTAACAATTTATCTAATTATTATTTTAATTTTCTTATCATATTTTAAATTTTTAAAGCACTATATTATTTTAAATTTTCATTTTTAAACCATCTTATTTTTGTTTTGTAAATTCAATAACTAATATCAACTTAAATAACTTTGAAGATATTGTTTAGATTGTTATTGTTGTTATCTCATTTTTCCTGAAAAACTTTTTTGCAGGAGAAATGTTCACCATGGTGTATCGTAGACTTTCTCTGTCATGACACACTTTCCTCAAAGTGTTAGTCATTTAGCCGTGTCTGACTCTTTGCAACCCTGTGAACTATAGCCTGCCAGGTTCCTGTGTCCATGGGATTTTCATGCAAGAATACTGAAATAGGTTGCCATTTCTTTCTCCAGGGTACCTTCCCAACCCAAGACCGTTCTCAAGCAGCTCATTAATTACTAAACATCCAATCATATTTTAGAATGAAACAGAGGCATGTGTTTCAGAGATTTCAGTGTGTAGATGTAGTTTGTTTCTAGCAATAAACTGGTGGTTATAGTAGAATTCACATTGCCAAAAATTAGATAGATTTTCTCTGATATAGCAGTGAATTATTTCTAGGGATGCCATAATAAATTATCAGCAAAATTGTTGACTTAAAACAACAGAAATTTGTTCTCTCACAGTTTTGGCTAGAAACCTAAAATCAAGATGTTGGTAGAACCGCATTACCTCTGAAGCCTCTTGAGGAGAATTACTCTTTGCCTCTTCCATATTCTGATATGCCCATGCAGTCCTTGACTCGGAATTGCATAACTCCAAACTCGTCTTCTACCTTCACATGACTTTCTCCTCTGTGTTTATATCTTCTCTTCTTATAAGGACACTCTTAATTGGATTTGGTGCCCACTTAGAAAATTTGGGATGATCTTATCCAGAGATGCTTCATTAAATCTGCAAGGGTCTTTTTCCAAACAAGGACAAATTCAGAGTCTGAGTAAATATATCTTGGGATGCCACCTACTACCAACAGTATACAGTAATCCCCTCAAGAATCTTAAATGAAGACTACTTGTTAAAAGTAAAAGACTCCTTTTAGAACAGGAGAAAAGTTCACTTTTTGTCTGGGTTTTGGTGAGAAATAGTCTTGTTATCATGATTTAAGCATGAAGAGTGGAGTAGTTGGGAGTTCTTATGAATATTTCAGTTTATTTTGTTCTTCTCAGCCTCTCCTCTCCATTTTGCCCTCAGTTGCACTTGCCATTTTTGAGACTGAAGCTACTCTTGTATTCTGCCATAGAGGTGAGTACTCTTGTCAGTGCACTCCACTCAAATACATAACATAGCATTCATAAGAATTGCCACAACATAGCTTCCTTCCTCATGGTCATCCATCTGTATTTTTCTACCTACATTTTCTTCTCCAGAAAACTTTCAAAACCTGAGGTTTACAAATCTCTCTCATTTTCTTGTCGATGAAGGATTATACTTAAAAATATATAAACTATTATTTATATTAAATCTCATATAAAGAGGTAAAAAAGTTTATCCTGTTTATGATAAATCAACATTCTAAGTCTTAGTGTTCTTTATGAAATACAAGTTCAAATTACACTTAATATTATCATTTGTAAAATTAAATGCTATATATGTAAGGAAATTTGTCTATATGGTCTAAGATTGTCTATATGGAAGGGTTCAATAAATATTAACTATTATAGAAAATAGGTCTTATCCAGATATTTAAAGAATTGGTAAGTCATTTGAAAATTTATCAAATAAATATATTCATTTAGATTTCCTAGTAGATCATTTGCTTATTTATTTCACTTAAAAATGTAGATATTAATTATAACAGATTTTATGTCAATCATTTGCTACTGAAACATTAACTAAATGCAAGAATGTCCTGTTTTTAATCTCAATACAATTTCCTGGAACTTGCCAAAATAGCATTTGTCATTTCCCATCCCTCCAAGTTTGAAAGGAATATACATTAATACATAAATAAAATTTGTGTAGTTCTTCTCGTTAAATTTTTCATGAGTTAATCAGTTTAAAGGGAAAGTGTGCAGATCATACCACTTGATATTTAAAAATTAATAACTACAAACTGAATTTTGAAAGACAGTCATAATTTAGTGTTATACTTGAATAAATTATACAGTATTCAAGGACAGTTGTTTATCATTTTAAAAATTAGGCCACTCAGTTTCCCCTTGGAAAAAAAAAGGTTGATTTTCTGTTTACTGAGGTTAATTAAAGTGCAAAGGTATAATCTTGTCACTCTCTGCAAGGCAAGAAGTTACTTTAATTCTGAGTCTATAGTAGTCATGCCAAAGCAATAAGAGTAATTATTGTGTTTAGTAATAAGTAGATTTTGGAGTATAAGTCTTTAATAGATGAGAATGTGTTTTGTTGTAATTTGTATCCATAATGATGAAAGAGTTTAGGCACACAGTGGGCACTCAATATATGGGTACTAGCATAACACTTTTACTATTATTCATGGTCAACTGTCAGTCAAGTGAATTTTTGGAAAATGTGTCCTATATAAAGCAATAACACTAAGATGTTACATTTGTATATAAATATAGTTCTAAGATAAAACTTTAAAACTATACTGTTTTGTTGTTTTAGTCACTAAGTCATCTCTGATTCTTTGTGACCCTATGGGCTGTAGCCTGCCGGCTCCTCTGTCCACGAAATTTCCCAGGCACAAGTACTGCCGTGAATTACCATTTCCTTCTCCAGGGGATCTTCCCAACCCAGGGACTGAACCCATGTCTCTTGTATTGACGGGTAGATTCTTTACCACTGATCCACCAGAGAAGCCTATACATATGACAATATTTGGTTTTGAAATGGAGGTAGCAGATACTTTTCATCATCTATTTCTGTTTTTAAAGAAACAATTATTTATTGAGTACATATTTTATGACTCACGGTACCTAGCAAAGGTAGCACATAAAACAGTAACAGTCATCTTTCCTCTACTGAAAAAGACTACTGCTTCATTAGTGAAATGTGGGCTTGGTCATTAGAAAAACGTCTAAGCATCCAAAAATTTGGTTAAATAAAATAATTTCATTAAATGAATTTGTTGACTATAAAAAATAATCTTGTGGGTATGTGTGTGTGCTCAGTTACGTTTGATTTTGCTACCTGCCAGGCTCCTGTGTCCATGAGACTTTCCAGGCAAGAATATTGGAGTTGCCTTTTTTTCCTCCAGGGGCTCTTACTGACCCAGGGATCAAACCCACAATCTCCTGAACTGACAGATGGATTCTTTACCACTGAGCCACTTGGGAAGCTCCCAAATAAAATCATCTTACTAAAAAATATTTAATGTCATGGGACATATTTATGACAAGTATAGGTCATCAAACAATACATTGGCATTTTTGCTGAAAGAAAAAGAAAAACAAAATATTCACTGAAATGTTAGTAGTTTTACCTTTTGTAGGAAGTACTTGTTTTCATTTTAAAATGTTTCTATGTTTCATTAATGCTTTAATTAATTTAAAAATAGAGTGCAGTTAAAAAATAGTATTCAAACAACGGATTCTAGATTTAATTGCTGAAATGGGTAGAGTAAGGTTAATACAACTAAATCGTTGAGGCTAATAACAGTCATTAGCATTAATTTGGAAGCAAATCATGTTTTATCTTGAGACAAGTATTCTGCATTGCTAAGCACACTCACAAAATATGTCTTTGAATATAGAATTCTGATAATTATACAATGGCATGACTACTTTCATGCAAACATCTTGATGTGGAAACACTTTGATAAGACATAAGAAGTCATTTCTATTGAATTTCATTTTTTAAATATAAGGAATGTACAAAACAGACACTCACACTACATCTATGACTAACACCTAAATTATCGATTACCATACCTACATGTTAGTAGTGAGTAGAGCTCAGAAATAGAATGCACTAGACATGGATGATAGATCAGAAAAGAAATAAGAATTGAGCATTTATGTTAAAAAAAACAACAACAACATTGCTTTGATAGAAGAAGAAATGCATCTTAATCTTCCAATGTTAGAGTCCATGATGGAACAACCAGGACCGGGCTTCCTGCTTTAAGCCACCAGAAAAAAATATACAAAATATATGAAACTGTCTTAGAATTCTGGACAGCACATAATTCTGGTCCTATGTCCATTAGAGATGGTTGACAAACAAAAGCAACTTTAAAAAGGCCTGGGTTTCTCACTAAAGGTATATTCTAGCTACAGAGCAGGGAGTACGGTCACCAGCAGGATATTATGATATTGCCAATTAGGGAATCAGGGAACAGAGTCAATGAGACTGTGGGAGATGGAAGTTGCAGAGTTCCAAGTTACAGGAAAAGGGTTTAAAATCTGAAAAGGGTGATCTCTCGAATCTTTGCTAAAGGCATAGCAGTATATGTAGAATGAAACACTATGAATAGAGCAAAGTGCAACCTGGCGACAGTGAAACCGAACAGTTTCCAAACCTTCCCCAGGGCTAGGAATCATCTGACAGTAGAGAGACGGAAAACGTCCCACTGTGAAAACTAATCATAAGAAAGTAAAGTTGCTATCTTTCTATCCAAAAAAAGAATACATTTTATAATGGTGAATGTATAAATTTGGTATGAAGATGTAAAAATGAATCATGTAAAAGTGCCGTGTGTGTGTGTCTGTGTTAAGAACACATGAGATCTACCTCTGAACAAAAATTTTAAATATATAATACAGGATTATTAACCTTAATGTTGGGTTGGCCAAGAAGTTTGTTTGAGATCTTATGGAAAAACCAGAATGAACTTTTTGGTAACCCAATATATGTAATATTATGGGAATTCCCATTCAATAAAGGTTTAGAAGAGTCAGTTCAGATTTGTATAAAATGCTTTCATTCACTTATCTAATGGTTTGATTACATGAGAAAACAGTTGTCTGTTTTAGTGTAGCAATTCTAAATTATACATATAGTCATAACTTCAACAACAAAATCCTTCATGGAATAATTATAATCATTTCACAAAACATGATAAATTTGTACTACATTAAATAAATAATTAAAAATTCATACTTGTGAAATTTGTTATGGTTTGTGATTATAACAACAGTATATGGCATGGACATTGTCATTTTTAATAGATAAAATTATTCTCCTTACAACTTTCATTCATCTTTGTTTCAAAACATCTTTATCAAAGAAAATGTTCAGATGCAATATATTTAAGTTACTGATCAAGAATTTATTTTCAAACTGAAATATTACTGCGGCTACTGCTGCTGCTAAGTCACTTCAGTGATGTCCAACTCTGTGTGACCCCATAGACGGCAGCCCACCAGGCTCCCCTGTCCCTGGGATTCTCCAGGCAAGAACACTGGAGTGGGTTGCCATTTCCTTCTCCAATGCATGAAAGTGAAAAGTGAAATTGAAGTTGCTCAATCGTGTCTGACTCTTCGCGACCTCATGGACTGCAGCCTACCAGGCTCCTCCGTCCATGGGATTTTCCAGGTAGGAGTACTGGAGTGGGGTGCCATTGCCTTGTCCGTGAAATATTGCTATTGTCAGTATAATCAAGTAACACAAATTTCTTAATTGGATACAGTGTTACAGATATTCTTATTTTGGTTATGAAAGTGATGCTGCTGCTGCTGCTAAGTCGCTTCAGCTGTGTCCAACTCTGTGTGACCCGGTAGACGGCCTCCTACCAGGCTCCTCTGTCCCTGGGATTCTCCAGGCAAGAACAAGTAGTTCTACAGTAATGATCTAGTTGTTGCTTTCTTTAATGCACTTCTCATTGTCCTAAGTACTTTTTTCTCATGAAGCTTCTTTTCCAACATTTAAGAAAAATTTTGTTCTGTTGGGTATCTTTTTAAGTAGTGTAAAAGCTAATACTCACTGTAGTTTTAGTTTGTCACTAAAACTACATCACCACCATAATTAATCAGTTGCATTTTTGTATTTTTTATGTAAATAAACATTACAAATACAGGCTATGAAAGGCATACTTGTCCCCCCTAACTAAAACAGTTTTATAAATATTGGTACTTTGGTTCCTATGCAACCAATACTTCTGACTTCTGTATAGATAGACTGGATGACCATTTGATATCATTCTAGTCATTTTATTTTAACATATGTTATAATTCTCTGCAGTTAATTATTGTGAATAATTTATTCATGTTAACATTTTAAAAGGCTAAGGATTTACTCTATTACATGATAGAGTCATTTTTATAAAGCACACACAAGCTGTAGAAAGCCTATAGGATTATGGAGTTTAAGGATGAACAGGAGAAAATAGTTCTTTCAATGTAAGCCACTGATGTGGATTATTATATATATTGCAATTCATCTATATAAATTTTATTGAAGTAACCCTAGGAGTGAATCAAGATGAGCAAAAAGCAAAAGCAAAGCAAAAAAAAAAAAGTATATTACTCTATGTTAGAGGGCTTGTTTTCCAATACAAATAAAGACAAATTCTACTTTGTGTTTTTGTTAAGCAGGAAGCCCAAACAGTGAAGATACAATGCTACTGAATATAAAATTTTAATATTGATAGCTTACCAAAAAAATTAGCATTCAAAGATACTTTTGCTTGACAAAGTAGAGGACTTTTTTCACCACCAACAAATTTTCTACCCACCAAAAAGTTGTTACTATTTTATATCAAGTTCTCATACAAGCTACTGATATCAGGTTCATTTCTATATCATAAACTTTACTGTTCTGGGACATGGTCTGTGACTTTATGGGAACCATCAAATTAGTACCCATAAGTGCTGAGGCTACATTTTTCCCTTGGTCTGTTTGAAAAAGGACATCAGTTGCATTCCATAAACTTGTTCATAGAAAAATAAAATCTGTATTTAAAAAGGTATCACGTAACTGACTTATCTATTTAATTCACTTTATCATGATTCTATTTTCATTCATTTAAAAATATTAGTTATTTTTTTCCAGTGACAAATGTAGTGTCCTGTTTTATAAAAAGCAATGGATAAATGCTTTAGAACTGGACTGAAAGGAATTTTAGCAGTTAAAAATATAATAATGAAAAGAATATTATTAAAGTAAGAGCAGCATGGCAATTATTTGTAATCATGGTTTATTTAGCACTGTAATTATGCTTGGTGCACTGGAATCTCCAGTTTCTGGTATTTTGTGACTTATGCTCAGCCCCCTCAGAGACATTGCCCCCAGAATTGTACAGATTTAAAAATAATAAATTTATATCACCAGTTCCAATAAAATAAATACATTTTAAATGCCTAATTTTCCCAGAATGTCCCATGCAGTCTAGTGGAATTAATCTGATATTTCTTAGCTTGGGCAGGGATTACACAGAGCAGCAAAGGAGAAAATACAGGTGAAGTTAGTACTATGACCAAAACATAGGAAGTATTCAGTAGGTAAATTGTATTATCATTGTCATTATTATTTTTCTCTCCAAACAATTAAAAACTAACCTACTCTTGATTTTTCAAATATTGTGATATATTATCTTAAAGATCATATTTTTTTTATATCACACAGGTGTGACATCACAAGCCTAGGAACATAGCTAGTATTCAATAAACATGTCAAAAACTGGACTCAAGTTCCCTTTCAGCTTTAAACTATTGTGAGTCTCTGGATGGTATTGAAGTGGTGACTTGTTATCTATATTCTGAAAGCAAGTCATTTGGAGCAGCATAGCTCAGTTTAACATCAAAGATACCTGATTGAATTGAATCAGTTGTTTGTTTATTGAAAGTGGGGTAGGTATTGTTTACTGGTGTTCAGAGGTTAGCTTTTGCCTTTTGCAAGGCTCTAAAGAAATCCAGCATCTTCAATGAAATAGGATCAGACTTCTTTGGGAAACTAAAGCTATAAAACAGGTATCAATTCAATTCAGTCATGCAGTTGTGTCAGACTCTTTGTGACTCCGTGGACTGCAGCACACCAGACTTCCATGTCTATCACCAGTGCTTCAGTTCAGTTCAGTTCAGTTCAGTCGCTCAGTCGTGTCGACTCTGTGACCCCATGAATCGCAGCACGCCAGGCCTCCCTGTCCATCACCAACTCCCGGAGTTCACTCAGACTCATGTCCATCGAGTCAGTGATGCCATCCAG
>NW_011495064.1:18212260-18213152 GCF_000754665.1 Bison bison bison | reverse complement strand
CCAGCCATCTCATCCTCTGTCGTCCCCTTCTCCTCCTGCCCCCAATCCCTCCCAGCATCAGGGTCTTTTCCAGTGAGTCAACTCTTCTCATGAGGTGGCCAAAGTACTGGAGTTTCAGCTTTAGCATCATTCCCTCCAAAGAAATCCCAGGGCTGATCTCCTTTAGGATGGACTGCTTGGATCTGCTTGCAGTCCAAGGGACTCTCAAGAGTCTTCTCCAACACCACAGTTCACAAGCATCAATTCTTTGGCGCTCAGCTTTCTTCACATTCCAACTCTCACATCCATACATGACCACTGGAAAAACCATAGCCTTGACTGGATGGACCTTTGTTGGCAAAGTAATGTCTCTGCTTTTCAATATGCTGTCTAGGTTGGGTCTTTTAATATCATGGTTGCAGTCACCATCTGCAGTGATTTTGGAGCCCCAAAAAATAAAGTCTGACACTGTTTCCACTCTTTCCCCATCGATTTCCCATGAAGTGATGGGACCGGATGCCATGATCTTAGTTTTCTGAATGTTGAGCTTTAAGCCAACTTTTTCACTCTCCTCTTTCACTTTCATCAAGAGGCTTTTTAGTTCCTCTTCACTTTCTGCCGTATTCAAACTCATGTCCATCGTGTAGGTGAGGCCATCCAACCATCTCATCCTCTGTCGTCCCCTTCTCCTGCCTTCAATCTTTCCCAGCATCAGGGTATTTTCCAGTGAGTCAGTTCTTCACCTCAGGTGGCCAAAGTATTGGAGTTTCAGCTTCAGCATCAGTCCTTCCAATGAATATTCAGTACTGATTTCCTTAAGGATGAACTGGTTGTATCTCCTTGCAGTCCATGGGACTCTCAAGAATCTTCTCCAACATCATAGTTCAAAAGCATCAATTCTTCAGTGCTAAGC
>NW_011495064.1:18211186-18211365 GCF_000754665.1 Bison bison bison | reverse complement strand
GTCACCATCTGCAGTGATTTTGGAGCCCCAAAAAATAAAGTCTGACACTGTTTCCACTCTTTCCCCATCGATTTCCCATGAAGTGATGGGACCGGATGCCATGATCTTAGTTTTCTGAATGTTGAGCTTTAAGCCAACTTTTTCACTCTCCTCTTTCACTTTCATCAAGAGGTTCTTTT
>NW_011495064.1:18208448-18211086 GCF_000754665.1 Bison bison bison | reverse complement strand
CTCAAGAATCTTCTCCAACATCATAGTTCAAAAGCATCAATTCTTCAGTGCTAAGCTTTCTTTATAGTCCCACTCTCACATCCATACATGACTACTGGAAAAACGATAGCTTTGACTAGATGGACCTTTATTGGCAAAGCAATGTCTTTGTTTTTTAATATGCTGTCTGGGCTGGTCATAGCTTTTCTTCCAAGGAACAAGCGTCTTTTAATTTCACGGTTTCAGTTACCATCTGCAGTGATTTTGAAGCCTAAAAAAATAGAGTATGTCACTGTTTCCATTGTTTCCCCATCTATTTGCCATGAAATGATGGGACCAGATGTCATGATCTTAGTTTTCTGAATGTTGAGCTTTAAGCCAACTTTTTCACTCTTCTCTTTCACTTTCATCAAGAGGTTCTTTTCCAATTCTTCCTTTCTGCCATAAGGGTGGTGTTATTTGCATATCTAAGGTTATTGATATTTCTCCCAGCAAACTTCATTCCAGTTTGTGTTTCATCCAGCCCAGCATTTTGCGTGATGTACTCTGCATATAAGTTAAATAAGCAGAATGACAATATACAGTCTTGACATACCCCTTTCCTGATTTGGAACCAGTCTGTTCAGTTCTGTTCCATTTCCAGTTCTAACTGTTGCTTCCTGACCTGCACACATATTTCTCAGGAGGCAGGTCAGGTGGTCTGGTAATCCCATCTCTTTAAGAATTTTCCACAGTTTGTTGTGATCCACACAAAGGCTTTGGCATAGTCAATTAAGCAGAAGTAGATGTTTTTCTTGAACTCCTTTGTTTTTTCTATGATCCAGTGGATGTTGGCAATTTGATCTCTTTTCTAAGTCCAGCCTGAACATCTGAAAATTCACAGTTCACATATTGTTGAAGCCTGGCTTGGAGAATTTTGAGCATCACTTTGCTAGTGTGTGAGATAGATACCACAGAAAGAAAACTCAATCTAAGATTAAAAGGGCACAATTTCTTTAAAAGCACTATAAATGATATCTGGAGAACCTGACCAGATGCCATCAGTTATTTATGTCTTTTGGCTCTACATAGGTGAAACTATGTAGGAGCTATATGTATTATGCCACAGTTATTTTTTAGGGCTTTTGGTCTTTGCAGACTCCATTTTCCTATGCTTCTGATTTTCATTTGATGATTTCAGTATGCTTTCATGTCTCCCTGAACATGTTTCTTGTTTGTTTAGAATGTATCTTTTTCAAAGATGATCAATATATATCTGATCCTGCCCTAAGACTCTGAATCTTTCTTCAGAGATTAATTTCATAGCATTATCTTGTTTTGAAATTGAGTAACATTTAATTCTGATTATCCTTACACTGTTTTTCAATTGAAGGATCTAAACTATATCATTCAATAAGAATTTAGATCTGAAGCAATTTTTAAAATTTTGTTTCTGGCTTACTTCACTCTGCATAATAGGCTCCAGTTTCATCCACCTCATTAGAACTGATTCAAACGTATTCTTTTTAATGGCTGAGTAATACTCCATTGTGTATGTGTACCACCGCTTTCTTATCCATTCATCTGTTGATGGACATCTAGGTCGCTTCCATGTCCTGGCTATTATAAACAGTGCTGTGATGAACATTGGGGTACACGTGTCTTTCATCTCTGGTTTCCTCAGTGTGTATGACCAGCAGTGGGATTGCTGGATCATAAGGCAGTTCTATTTCCAGTTTTTTAAGGAATCTCCACACTGTTCTCCACGTGGCTGTACTAGTTTGCATTCCCACCAACAGTGTAAGAGGGTTCCCTTTTCTCCACACCCTCTCCAGCATTTATTCGTTGTAGACTTTTGGATTGCAGCCATTCTGACTGGCATGAAATAGTACTTCATTGTGGTTTTGATTTGCATTTTTCTGTTAATGAGTGATGTTGAGCACCTTTTCATGTGTTTGTTAGCCATCTGTTTGTCTTCCTTGGAGAAATGTCTGTTTAGTTCTTTGGCCCATTTTTTGATTGGGTCGTTTATTTTTCTGGAATTGAGCTGTAGGAGTTGCTTGTATATTTTTGAGATTAGTCCTTTGTCCGTTGCTTCATTTGCTATTATTTTCTCCCATTCTGAAGGCTGTCTTTTCACCTTGCTTATAGTTTCCTTTGTTGTGCAGAAGCTTTTAATTTTAATTACGTCCCATTTGTTTATTTTTGCTTTTGTTTCTAGTATTCTGGGAGGAGTGAAGTAAGCCAGAAAGAAAAACACCAATACAGTATACTAACAGAATTTAGAAAGATGGTAATGATATCCCTGTATGCGAGACAGCAAAAGAGACACAGATGTATAGAACAGTCTTTTGGACTCTGTGGGAGAGGGAGAGGGTGGGATGATTTGGGAGAATGGCATTGAAACATGTAAAATATCATATAAGAAACAAATCGCCAGTCCAGGTTCGATGCAGGATACAGGATGCTCTGGGCTGGTGCACTGGAATGACCCAGAGGGATGGTATGGGGAGGGAGGTGGGAAGGGGGTTCAGAATGGGGAACACATGTACACCCATGGTGGATTCATGTTGATGTATGGCAAAACCAATACAATATTGTAAAGTAATTAGCCTCCAATTAAAATAAATTTAAATTAAAAAAATAAATGTTTAAAAAATAAAATTTTGTTTCCAAAGAA
>NW_011495064.1:18189629-18208331 GCF_000754665.1 Bison bison bison | reverse complement strand
AGTCGTGTCTGACTCTGTGAGATCCCATAGACGGCAGCCCACCAGGCTCCCTCATCCCTGGGATTCTCCAGGCAAGAACACTGGAGTGGGTTGCCATTTCCTTCTCCAATGCATGAAAGTGAAGTCGCTCTTAGCAACCCCATGGACTGCAACCCACCAGGGTCCTCCATCCATGGGATTTTCCAGGCAAGAGTACTGGAGTGGGGTGCCATTGCCTTCTCCATCTTATGCATCTGCCTACATCTTATTCTTGCCATAAACATTGCAAAAATTTATTTTATGTTTCAATTTATTTTATAAACAACTAGTAATTGATGAATCACATATTATTTACTAGATCAATCTATGCATTTCATTCATATTCAGTTTAACCTAATGATGGCTCCTGCATAACTGGCATAGTTCCTAAAATCAGAGGTCTGTGAGGTTGAGTGGAGGGGACTCCATATACAGAGGCTGGTCATTATTGACATGAAATAATCTTACTCATGTCATGTGTAAGATTACACATGACATCTTACACATGTCATGTTGTTTTTGGATTTTTGTTCTGTTTCTCTCTTTCCTCCTTCTTTTTATTTTTTGTATAATCAAGGAGACCAGATGACCAGTTTGATCAGCACAATCCATTTTGCAAGAGTTGTCTGGAATAATTATTACCACTGTTTTCATTCTCAAAAGTATCTTTATTTGGATGATAAATTGTATGGTAATTCACATAGCACTCAAGGGTGGCAAATTTCTCTGCACTTATTGGATCAACCACACATCTTGTGTTCTGCAGAGTCATCTAGAAACATGCTTTCTATGAATTAGGGGCTTTATTCTCTGTCAACCACTCTCTTGATTATAATGTATTATGTGCAACCATAAACCCAAAGGTGAATATGAAATGAAATTGAAGGATAATATAAAATACTTGGCAGTCACACATTTCGTATTGAGTTTCTATTTTCAGGGAAAACTACTATTACATAATTTCATTATAATTGATTTAGAGAAGAAATTGGCAATAGAATAAATAAAAGAAGAAGAAATGTGAGAGTATTCCCTTTTGATTTAAAAAGTAAACTAATTTTTTATTAACAAGTGGAGGGAGAAATGAGAATTTGATCTACATATTAGATTTCTCTAAAGAATGAACCCATTAGTTAATGCCTATCTTCTAAAAAATGTAGGAAATATCTTTCTTCATCACACTTACGATTAGAAGTTTCCAAGTTAGTGCTTTAAAGATTGAACTGGTTTTCAAAAACTTTCAGAGATGTAAACTAATAGGATTTTATTCTCAATAATATTATAAACTAGTAATTTTAATAAAGTTTTATATCCTTGCTTTTTTCTAACTGAATTTATACTTATTCTTTTAAAACTTTAACAAACTGATTAACATTCTATAAAATTATTACTCTTAGGTCATATAATTTCATGTAAAATTAATAGCCTATAAAGAAAATTCAGTTTAATTAACTGATTCTACGGTTGTTAAAGAATAAAGTATTCTAAAATTTTTTCTCTAATTAATTGCTTTTACCTAAAAACTCTTTTGTCATATTAGCAACTTAAAAGTATTTATTTGCTGGATTGAAGAGCATCATTCTTACCCCTTTAAAACATAAATACTATTTTTTATTATATGAGTTAATTTTTCTTCTGCTATACATAAGCTTCAGCTTCTTTGAGTTTCTTAAAAGTACTTTCTTTAAAGTATTTTGCTTCAAGTCCCTAATTTTGTTTCTTCCTGAATCAGCTCTTCAGTAAACTGAGTCATACCCATGCTATATAACCTAAAGTACCTTTCGATGCTCTTTAGTGAAATTAGCATATTATATTCCAATAAATATACAAATTTTCCTACTAAATTTTAATTGTTTTTTGTTGTTCATTTTATTGTTATTTGGTCACTAAGTTGTGTCCAAGTTTTTGTGACCCCTTGGACTGCAGCACACCAGTGGAGGTTTTCTGTCCTCCGCTAACTACCCGGAGTTTCCCCAGATTCATGTTCATTGAGTTGGTGATGCTATCCAACAATCTTATCCTCTGCTGCTCTTTTTTCCTTTTGCCTTCATTCTTTCCCAGCATCAGGGCCTTTTCCAATTAGTTGGTCCTATCATCAGCTAGCTAAAGTATTGGAGCTTCAGCTTGAGTATCAGTCCTTCCAACAAATATTGAGGGTGATTTCCTTTAGGACTGACTGGTTTGATCACCTTGCAGTCCAAGGGACTCTCAACAGTCTTCTCCAACACCACAATCCAAAAGCATCGATTCTTTGTTGTTCAGCCTTCTTTAAGGTCCAAGTCTCACATCTGTTCATGACTACTGAAAAAAATCATAGCTTTGACTATACAAAATTTTGTCAGCAAAGTAATGTCTTTGCTTTTTAATACATTGTATAGGTTTGTCATATCTTTCCTTAAAAGGAGCAAGCATCTTTTGATTTCAAGTTTCAGTCACCAGCCAGTGATTTTGGAGCCCAAGAAAATAAAATCTGCCACTGCTTCCACTTTTTCCCCTTCTGTTTGCATGAAGTTTGGGACCAGATGCCTTGATCTTAGTTTTTTTGAATGTTAAGTTTCAAGTCAGCTTTTTCATCTCCTCCTTCACTTTCATCAAGAGCCTCTTTAGTTCCTCTTTACTTTCTGCCGTTAGAGTGGTATCATGTGCGTCTATGAAGCTGATATTTCTATCAGCAAAGTTGATTCCAACTTGTGATTCATCCAGCCCTCCATTTTGCATGATGAACTCTGCATAGAAGTTAAATAACAGGGTGATATTGTACAGCCTTGTACTCCTTTCCCAATTCTGAACTAGTTCATTTTTCCATGTCCAGTTCTAACTGTTTGCTTCTTGACCTGCATACAAGTTTGTCAGGAGTCAGGTCAGGTGGTCACGTATTCCCATCTCTTTAATAATTTTCCAATTTGTTGTGATCCACAGAGTCAAAGGCTTTAGCATAGTTAATGAAGCAGAAGTAGATATTTTTGTAAATTCCCTTGCATTTTCTATGATCCAGCAGATGTTTGCAATTTAATATCTGGGTTCTTCTCCTTTTTCTAACCAAGCTTGTACATCTGGAAGTTCTTGGTTCATGTATTGCTGAAGCCTAGTTGAAAAATCTTGAGCATAACCTTACTAGCACGTGCAATAAGTGCATTGTCCAGTAGTTTGAACATTCTTTGGCACTGTCTTTCTTTCAGATAGGAATGAAAACTGAACTTTTCTAATCTGGTGACCATTCCTGAGTTTTCCAAATATGCTGACGTATGGAATGCAGCACTATAACAGCATCATCTTTTAGGATTTGAAATAGTTCAGCTGGAATTCCATTACCTCCTCTAGCTTTATTTGCCCTAATACTTCCTAAGACCCACTTGTTTTCCCTCTCAAGGATGTCTGGCTCTATGTGAGTGACCATACCATCATGGTTGTCTCTGTCATTATTGCCACCTCTTCTTAATGTTTTTGACTTCTGTCAGCTCTTTACAGTTCTTATCCTTTATTGTGTCTATTCTTGCATGAAATGTTCCCTTGATAACTCCAATTTTCTCGAGAAGATCTTTAATCTTCCCCATTCTATTGTTATCCACTATTTCTTTTCATAGTTCATTTAAGAAGGCCTTCTTATCTTTCCTTGCTCTTCTCTGGAACTCTGCATTCAGTTGGGTATATATTTCCCTTACTTCCTTGCTTTTCCCTTTTTTCCTTCCTCAGCTATTTCTAAAACCTCCCCAGACAACCACGTTGCCCTCTTGTGTTCCCCCCCGCCCTCTTTGGGAAGGTGTTGGTTACTGCCTCCTGTACCATGTTATGAAACTCCATCCACAGTTCTTCAGGCACTCTGTCTACCAGACACAATCCCTTGAATCTACTTGTTGCCCTCATTATATAATCAGAAAGGATTTGATTTAGGTCATATTGGAAAAGCCTTGTAGTTTTCCCTACTTTCTTCAATTTAAGCCTGAAATTTGCAATAAGAAGCTCATGATCTGAGCCAGCATGGGAGCAGCTGTGAGGAGATGCCACACATCCAAGGGCAGAGAAGCCCCAGCAAGACGGTAAGTGCTGGAATGGGTGAATTTAACTCAGATGACTATTATATCTACTACTGTGGGCAAGAATGCCTTAGCAGAAATGGAGTAGCCATCATAGTCAACAAAAGAGTTGTACTTAGATGCAGTACTTGGATGCAATCTCAAAAATGACAGAATGATCTCTGTTCATTTCCAAGGCAAGCCATTCAATATCACAGTAATCCAAGTCTATGCCCCAGCCGGTTCTGCTGAAGAAGCTGAAGTTGAACGGTTCTATGAAGACCTACAAGACCTTCTGGAACTAACAACCCAAAAAGATGTCCTTTTTACTATAGGGGACTGGAATGTAAAAGTAGGAAATCAAGAAATACTTGGAGTAACAGGCAAATTTGGCCTCAGAGTACAGAATGAAGCAGGGCAAAGGCTAACAGAATTTTGCAAAGATAATACAGTGGTCATAGCAAACACCCTCTTCCAACAACACAGAATAGTCTACACATGGACATCACCAAATGGTCAATACCAAAATTAGATTGATTATATTCTTTGCAACCAAAGATGGAGAAGCTCTATACAGTCAGCAAAAACAAGACCGGGAGCTGACTGTGGCTCAGATCATGAACTCCAAGATTTCTGGGAGAAATATCAATAACCTCAAATATGCAGATAACACCACCCTTATGGTAGAAAGCAAAGAACTAAAGATCCTCTTGATTAAAGTGAAAGAGGATAGTGAAAAATTTGGCTTAAAACCCAACATTCAGAAAACTAAGTTTATGGCACTCATCCCATCACTTCATGGCAAATAGATGGAGGAACAATAAAAACAGTGATAGACTTTATTTTGGGGAACTCCAAAGTCACTGCAGATGGTGACTGCAGCCATGAAATTAAAAGATGCTTGCTCTTTGGAAGAAAATTTACGACCAACCTAGATGGCTTATTAAAAAGAAGAGACAATACTTTGCCCATAAAGGTCCATCTAGTCAAAGCTATGGTTTTTCCACTAGTCATGTATGGATATGAGAGTTGGACTATAAAGGAAGCTGAACACTGAAGAATTGATACTTTTGAACTATGGTGTCAGAGAAGACTCTTGAGAGTCCCTTAGACTGCAAGGAGATCCAACCAGTCCATCCAGAAGGAAATCAGTCCTGAATATTCATTGGAAGGACTGATGTTGAAGCTGAAACTCCAATACTTTGGCCAACTGATGGAAAGAACTGAAGCATTTGAAAAGACCCTGATGCTGGGAAAGACTGAAGGTGGAAAGAGAAGGGGACAATAGAGGATGAGATGGTTGGATGGCATCACCGACTTGATGGACATGAGTTTGAGTAAACTCCAGGAGTTGGTGATGGACAAAGATTCCTGGTTTGCCACAGTCCGTGGGGTTGCAAAGTGTTGAACACAAGTGAGAGACTTAAGTTAACTGAAGTGATATAGCCACAGTCAGGTCCAGATCTTGTTTTTGTGGACTGTTTAGAGCTTCTCCATTTTGGCTGCAAGAAATCTAATCAGTCTGGTTTTGGTATTGACTATCTGGTGATATCAATGTGTTGAATTGTCTTTTGGGTTGTTGGAAAAGGGTGTTTGCTATCACCAGTGTGTTCTCTTGACAAAACTCTGTTAGTCTTTTCCCTGCTTCATTCTATACTCCAATGCCAAACTTGCCTTTTACTGCAGGTATTTCTCAAATTTCTACCTTTGCATCCCAATCCCCTATGATGAAATGAACTTTTTTGTTTGTTTGTTAGTTCTAGACACTGTTGTAGGTCTTCCTAGAGCCAGTCAACTTTAGCTTGTTGACATCAGTGTTTGGACATAGACATGGATTACTGTGATGATAAATGGTCTGCCTTGGAAATGAACCAGGATCATTCTGACATTTTTGAGATAGCACCCAAGTACTGCATTTTAGATTCTTTTGTTGACTATGAGGGCTACTCTATTCCTCTAAGGGTTTCTTGCCCACAGTAGTAGATAACAGGGTCTTCCAAATTAAATTCACCAATTCCTGTCCATTTTATTTCATTGATTCCTAAGATGTTCATGTTCAACCTGCCGTCTCTTGCAGGACCACATCAAATTTGCCTTGATTCATGGACCTAACATTCCAAGTTTCTATGCAGTATTGTTCTTTATAGCATGGGTCTTTACTTTCACCACTAAACACATCCACAACTGAGCATCATTTCTGCTTTGGCTCAGCTGCTTCATTCTTTCTGAAGTGATTGGTAATTGCTCTCTGATCTTTCCCAATAGCATATCGGACACTTTCTGACCTGGGAGGGGCTCATCTCCCATGTCGTATCTTTTTGCCTTTTCACGCTCTTCATGGGGTTCCTGTGGCAAGAATACTGGACTGGTTTGCCACTCCCTCCTCCTTGGACTCTTTTGTCAGCACTCTTCACTATGACCTGTTTGTCTCGGATGGCCCTGTATAGCATGGCTCATAGCTTCATTGAGCTATGCAAGCCCCTTCACCACGACAAAGCCTGACATCTTTTCAATACCATGGAAGGGTATTTGAACATAGGGTTGTTATTTTAATATATCCTACCAGGGACCAAACTGACTGAAATTTGGTTGTGACTGGGGCTTCCAGGATGTCTCTAGTGATAAAGAGCCCACTTGCCAAGGCAAGAGACATAAGAGACGTGGGTTCCTTTCCAGTGATGGGAAGATCCCCTGGCAGAGGACATGGCAAACCCACTCCAGTATTCCTGTCAAGAGAATCCCATGGACAGAGGAGCTTGGTGGGCTACAGTTCATAGGGTTGTGAAAAGTCAGACACAACTGAGGTGACTTAGCGTGCACAAGCCCAAAAGTATATATTCTAGAATCTCATAATTAAACTATTGGTGGAAATTCTTCTAAGGATTCTTTTTTTACAAATTTACTGACAAATAAGCACTTTGAATTATCCATAATGTTGCTTACAGATATAATACTCTACCCTATTTTATTGATAGATATGACTTACTTTTAGAACATCATAAGCTAATTCACTACTTTTGAATTTATAACACTTTATTTAATACACAAGTTGAGCAGAACTGATTTATTTTTTTCCCTGGTATTGAAATAATGGCCTCCTTGTGCTTTGTAAAATTGAGTTTTTTTTCTGTTTTTCTAAATTACATAAAATTAAATTTAATTATTGTCTTTCTGATTAAGAGATCCATCTGATCCTGAATGAAATTAAAATGACGATTTATAAAGGGGATCATAAAAGCAGACAGTACATTCTTTGTGTTGTTGTTGTTGTTGTTTGAGTGAATACATTTTCTATGCATTTTTTGCTTCTAATCAAACAACTAGCTCACAAGTACAACTACATAGAACAGATGGCAAAACCTTTACACATTAGACTTTATATCTGAAAAGGAGACACTTTATTTTAAAATTGCCACTTGGGAGCATAAAGTGCTCTCATGAGAAAAACACATTTTGCACTTTAAAGGCAGTCCATAAAATAAAGGCAGATGTTTAAATGACTTCTTAATTAACACAAAGAAAACATTTACCTACACCGTGGGGATGAAGCACTGCAACTGATGAACCCTTTAAAATAGCCTGGGACATGTTATATGTAAAGCAATGCCAAACATTTTATCTTTTAGGATTTTTTGGTATTTTGTTAAAAAAAAAAAAAGAGTTATTATTATTTACCCACAATTCATTAATTTGAAACTCTTGTAAAAATAATAGCTGTTATTTTCTAGTTTGATTAACATGCTTTTTGAAGTAAAATGTGCTTGAGTCTAAAACATACTATAGTCACAAACAAATATTATCTTAAATTAATTATATGGTTATGTTGCCCCTTTAGCACTGAACACTTCTATTACCCAAGGAAACATTCATTAAGGGATTAGAGAGATGGAAATAGTTCTCAAAATATCTTCACATAAAACATATGCAGAGCATATTGCTTACAAGATATAATGACAGGTAGCATAATGCTGGAATAATCATATAGAACAGACAGAAAAATAAAAATAAATTACTTATACTTACAAGAAATTAATTTGGGGAAAACAGAGTATGTTGACAGATTTTTGGAAGTTTAAGGTGACAGGTTAGAAAGGAACACCAGCTCACTACGCAAGGTGAGAGTGCTCAATTGTGCTTCCTACATGCATGGGTCTGTCCACTCCTTTACTGTCTCAAAGTAAAGGATTAGAAGTGGTGTGACAAATTATTAAGAGCAAGAATTCACAGGGGTCACTGTAAAATTCTGTTAATATAAATAAGTTTTCTCTGCTTTGATAAAGACAAGAAAAACAAGGAAATGGTAGTGCTCTATTGGGACATATTTATAATTAAACTAATATAAAGAGATATTACAAAGAAAGAGTACATTCTAAGGGATTTTCTTCTATAACAAGAAGAAAGTGACCTGCTGACTCAAAAAATATAGAATAAATACTAAAAATGAGAATCAGGATCAAAGGCAGGTGTTCAGAAAAAAAGAAAGGAAAAAGAAATTAGCATCTAATATCCAAAAAGGAAGTGGTGAAGAAACTGAATTTTTATTAGAGATAGAGAGAATAACACATACAATAATACTATGTAATACCTTAATGGATGGGTAGAGATAGAAATCATTAACCAAGGATTATAATCAATGCAAGTTTTTTTTTTTAACCTGAAAAACCTTGGGGATTTATATTAAATAATGGCTTCTTTGCAACAAGGGACCCAATAAAATATTTTCAGTTCATTGATTTCACTTGTATTAAATGCCATTATTTTCAACAACTAGCAAAGATTATTTTGAAATCTAGGTAGCAAACATTAAAAATTATTTTAAAAGTGACATGTCAGAAAACTATAGGCTGGGTAATGATTTCTGAATTTTCTAGAAGTGACAGAATGTGAGTTCCAAAATACAAACCAGGTTTTGTGATCACAAAAATATCCTAGAACAAAATATCTGACAAAATCCAAATATCTGGGGAGAACAAGATGGCGTAAGAGTAGGTGGGTGTGGAGTACATCTCTTTCCATGGATACATCAGGAATACACCTTCAGAAACAGAAGTGCATGCAGAACACCAGCTGAGAGCGAACAGGAGTATCTGACCAGCAGAAAAGAATATATCAACTCGTGCAAAACTCAGTAGGACAAAGGAATTAGGGGGAAAAACAGAAGTGTTAGTAGGACTGGACCTGCCCATAGTGGGTGGGGGAACTGAAGCAGCGGTTCGATCCCCATATCAGGGCAATCACTGAGTCAAAGGTGAAACATTTAAGGAAACATTTAACACTGAGAGTGAAACAGCTGATTTGTGGCAGTCTAAACTATGCCCCAACCAGTAACGCTGAAGAAGCTGAAGTTGCATGGTTCTATGAAGACCCACAAGAACTTTTAGAACTAACACCCAGAAAAGATGCACTTTTCATTATAAGGGACTGGAATGCAAAACTAGAAAGTCAAGAAACACCTGCAGTAACAGGCAAATATGGCCTTGGAATATGGTAAGAAGCAGGGCAAAGACTAATAGAGTTTTGCCAAGAAAATGCACTGGTCATAGCAAACACTCTCTTCCAACAACCCAAGAGAAGACTCTACACATGGACATCACCAGATGGTCAAAACTGAGATCAGATTGATTATATTCTTTGCAGCCAAAGATGGCGAAGCCCTATACAGTCAACAAAAACAAGACCAGGAGCTGACTGTGGCTCAGATCATGAACTCATTATTGCCAAATTCAGACTTAAATTGAAGAAAGTAGGGAAAACCACTAGACCAATAAGTAAGACCTAAATCAAATCCCTTATGATTATACAGTGGAAGTGAGAAATAGATTTAAGGGCCTAGATCTGATAGATAGAGTGCCTGATGAACTATGAAATGAGGTTCGTGACATTGCACAGGAGACAGGGATCAAGACCATCTCCATCGAAAGGAATGTAAAAAAGCAAAATGGCTGTCTGGGGAGGCCTTACAAATAGCTGTGAAAAGAAGAGAAGTGAAAAGCAAAGGAGAAAAGGAAAGATATAAGCATCTGAATGCAGAGTTCCAAAGAATAGCAAGGAGAGCTAAGAAAGACTTCCTCAGTGATCAATGCAAAGAAATAGAGGAAAAAACAGAATGGGAAATACTAGAGATCTCTTCAAGAAACTTAGAGATACAAAGGGAATATTTTATGCAAAGATGGGCTCGATAAAGGACAGAAATGATATGGACCTAATAGAAGCAGAAGATATTAAGAGAGGTGGCAAGAATACCCAGAAGAACTGTACAAAAAAGACCTTCACGACCAAGATAATCAAGATGGTGTGATCACTGACCTAGAGCCAGACATCCTGGAATGTGAAGTCAAGTGGGCCTTAGAAAGCATCACTATGAACAAAGCTAGTGGAGGTGATGGAATTCCAGTGGAGCTATTTCAAATCCTGAAAGATGATGCTATGAAAGTGCTGCACTCAATATGCCAGCAAATTTGGAAAACTCAGCAGTGGCCACAGGACTGGAAAAGGACAGTTTTCATTCCCATCACAAAGAAAAGCAATGCCAAAGAACGCTCAAGATCAGATCAGTCGCTCAGTCGTGTCCAACTCTTTGTGACCCCATGAATCACAGCACGCCAGGCCTCCCTGTCCATCACCAATCCCGAAGTTCACTCAGACTCACGTCCATCGAGTCAGTGATGCCATCCAGCCATCTCATTCTCTGTTGTCCCCTTCTCCTCTTGCCCCCAATCCCTCCCAGCATCAGGGTCTTTCCCAATGAGTCAACTCTTCGCATGAGGTGGCCAAAGTACTGGAGTTCCAGCTTTAGCATCATTCCTTCCAAAGAACACCCAGGGCTGACCTCCTTCAGAATGGACTGGCTGGATCTCCTTGCAGTCCAAGGGACTCTCAACAGTCTTCTCCAACACCACAGTTCAAAAGCATCAATTCTTTGGCCCTCAGCCTTCTTCACAGTCCAACTCTCACAGCCATACGTGACCACAGGAAAAACCATAGCCTTGACTAGACGAACCTTTGTTGGCAAAGTAGTGTCTCTGCTTTTGAATATGCTATCTAGGTTGGTCGTAAGTTTCCTTCCAAGGAGTAAGCGTCTTTTAATTTCATGGCTGCAGTCACCATCTGCAGTGATTTTGGAGCCCCCCAAAATAAATTCTGACACCGTTTCCACTGTTTCCCCATCTATTTGCCATGAAGTGATGGGACCAGATGCCATGATCTTCGTTTTCTGAATGTTGAGCTTTAAGCCAACTTTTTCACTCTCTTCTTTCACCTTCATCAAGAGGCTTTTTAGTTCCTCTTCACTTTCTGCCATAAGGGTGGTGTCATCTGCGTATCTGAGGTTATTGATATTTCTCCCAGCAATCTTGATTCCAGCTTGTGTTTCTTCCAGTCCTGCGTTTCTCATGATGTACTCTGCATATAAGTTAAATAAACAGGGTGACAATATACAGCCTTGACATACTCCTTTTCCTATTTGGAACCAGCCTGTTGTTCCATGTCCAGTTTTAACTGTTGCTTCCTGACCTGCATACTAATTTCTCAAGAGCCAGGTCAGGTGGTCTGGTATTCCCATGTCTCTCAGAATTTTCCACAGTTTATTGTGATCCACACAGTCAAAGGCAAAGTATCACACAATTGCACTCATCTCATACGCTAGTAAAGTAATGCTCAAAATTCTCCAAGCCAGGCTTCAGCAATACATGGGCCATGAACTTCCTGATGTTCAAGCTGGTTTTAGAAAAGGCAGAGGAACCAGAGACCAAATTGACAACATCCATTGGATCATGGAAAAAGCAAGAGAGTTCCAGAAAAACATTTATTTCTGCTTTATTGACTATGCTAAAGCCTTTGACTGTGTGGATTAGAATAAACTGTGGAAGATTCTGAAAGAGGTGGGAACACCAGATCACCTTACCTGCCTCTTGAGAAATCTGTATCCAGGTCAGGAAGCAACAGTTAGAAATGGACATGGAACAACAGACTAGTTCCAAATAGGTTAAGGAGTATGTCAAGGCTGTGTATTGTCACCCTGCTTATTTAACTTATATACAGAATACATCATGAGAAACGCTGGGCTGGAGGAAGCATAGGTTGGAATCAAGATTGCTGGGAGAAATATCAATAACCTCAGATACGCAGATGACACCACCATTATGGCAGAAAGTGAAGAGGACCTAAAAAGCCTCTTGATGAAAGTGAAAGTGGAGAGTGAAAAAGTTGGCTTAAAGCTCAACATTCAGAAAACGAAGATCATGGCATCTGGTACCAACACTTCATGAGAAATAGATGGGGAAACAGTGGAAACAGTGTCAGACTTTATTTTGGGGGGCTCCAAAATCACTGCTGATTGTGATTGCAGCCATGAAATTAAAAGACGCTTACTCCCTGGAAGCAAAGTTATGACCAACCTAGATAGCATATTAAAAACCAGAGATTACTTTGTCAACATAGGTCTGTCTAATCAAGGCTACAGTTTTTCCTGTGGTCATGTATGTATGTGAGAGTTGGACTGTGAAGAAGGCTGAACACCGAAGAATTGATGTTTTTTAACTGTGGTGTTGGAGAAGACTCTTGTGAGTCCCTTGGACTGCATGGAGATCCAACCAGTCCATCCTAAAGGAGACAAGTCCTGGGTGTTCATTGGAAAGACTGATGCTGAGGCTGAAACTCCATTACTTTGGCCACCTCATGCAAAGAGTTGACTCATTGGAAAAGACCCTGAATCTGGGAGGGATTGGGGGCAGGAGGAGAAGGGGATGACAGAGTATGTTATGGCTGGATGGCATCACTGACTCGATGCACATGAGTGTGAGTGAACTCCAGGAGTTGGTGATAGACAGGGAGGCCTGGCATGCTACAATTCATGGGGTGGCAAAGAGTCAGACATGACTGAGCGACTGCACTCAACTGAACTGAAATGTAATGAGAATCAGCCAGTCTTTGCCACAGTCATACATATCCCAAACAGGGATGCAGATACCCTGTAAGGTGCAGCATCTAGGACCCAAGTTTAGGGATTGTGAAGCAGTCCCAGGGTGAGGGCTGCTGTTGACAGTAGAGAGATGGCTGAGAGGATGTAAGAGAGGAGACTGTAGTGGGAAATGCCTGTGGAGGAAAGCCAGGCAGCCATGCAAGCAAGATGGTACTGCTGAGTCATGAATAGTGGGTGGAGCTATCACCTTAGGCTCTCTCTCCCCACATGCCATCATTGGGTGCTGAACAATAGAGAGGCTGGCCCATCAGATGCCTGATGCACTGAACTATAGAGTAGGACCTCATCTAGGGTGCCCCTTTAAGTGTCTGACGTGCTGAACAACAGAGAAGGACCCCAGGCAAGGGAGCCCTCTATGTTTATACAGGGGCAGAGCTACAGATAAAGACTGGCCAAAGAGGCTTTCTGATCACCAGCTACAAGAGGATGGAAAAAGACTCTGATAGGAATAACTCCTGCAGTGGAGGCAGTCCATGTCACTGCACACTTGATGCTACCAGGGTCCCTGCAAGCCAAGCAGCTGTGCCCCCTTCATGCTCAACTCTCACTGGGGCAAAGCTGCCACAGGCAAAAAAAAAAAAAAAAAAAGTCTTGCACCTATGGGCACAGGGTCACTTTGGTGGTGTCCGAATCTTTGTGACCCTGTAAACTGTGGCCTGCCAGGTTTCTCTGTCAGGGAGTGGGGTTCTCCAGGCAAGAACACTGGAGAGTACTGGCCGATACTGGTTGCTATACCCTTCTAGAGCACTATATTTTCTGCTGTCCTAGCCGACAACTCCCCTAAGTATTTGGTGCCGCCAGAACTCCTGTGACCCAAGCAGCTGCACCACCTCCGTTCCTGGCCCTCACAGGGCAAATCCAAGTCCTCCAGGGCTACCTCAGGAGCAAACCCCAGTGGACGACCCACATGCAGATGTGGGAATAAAACCACAATTGAAACCCAGGGGCAATGTGACTAAGGAAGAAGACCCAAAACCTTCCCACCAGCTGTACAAACTGGAGATTAAATCCACATGATCAACTAAGCAGACTCTGTGTCTATGGAATATATAAAAGGTCATTGAGAGCTCCCAGAAAAGAAAGCGCACTAGTTCTGATAGCTGTGGACATTGGAGGCAAGAACACAGAGGAGTAGGACCAGATTAGAATCTGAGCTGCCTCCACAGCAGGGCCAAAGATGAGCATGGTGTTGGAGGGCATCTTAGGGAGGTGAGGTGGACTGTGACTCCCAGCGAGGGAAAGGATTCTGACAGCAGTGACTCAAGAAAAACACTTATTATTCTTATGTTTTGACTTGTTCTGTAGATTATTTTGGATTTTTTCCCCTTCCCCACCCCCCTCTGTTGGAATTGATTTTATTGGCACTAGGAAATCTAATTAATCTTTTGAGGTTTTTTCATTTTTCTTCTCAGTCACATATTTTATTGCTGTTATAAACCTCTGCCTCTAAGTTGGGCTTTTGCAATTCTGGGGGGTTTTATTTACATTTTTTCTTTTCTCTTTTTTTCAATTTTAATTTTTTAAACTTATTATTTTTTCTACATTTATTCCTTTGTTTGCTTTTCCTACTGTTCTTTCCCCCTTGCAGTTAAATCTTTAATGTATATAAATCTTTATATACTACTATTTAACTTCACATATCTATTCTTTCTTTCCTTTTCCCTCAACATATTTGTGAGTTTTATTTTCATTGCTCTCTTCCCCAGTTGCCATCTTGCTTTGGTTTTGCTTTCCAGTTTATACTTTAGTTACTTTTGTTCTGGTAGACAAAATTTTTGATATACTTTGTTCACCAGGTCAATCTATTGTACTTTATTTTCATTGGACTGTTTCAATTTTGCTTATGGGTGTATATGTATATGTGTATATTCAGTCACACTTTTTATTGTTATTATAAACATCTGCCTCTATGTTGGGCTTTTGCAGTTCTGTGGAGTTTTCCTTTTTTTTTTTTCCCTTTTTTCTTTCTTCTTCCATTTTTTTTTCTTTTCTAATTTTTATATCTTAATTTTTAAACCTATTATATTTTTCTACATTTATTCTTTGTTTGCCTTTCCTACTGTTCTTTTCACATTGAAGTTAATCTTTAATGAATGTAAATCTTCTTCCTCTACCTCTATGTAAATTTGTGTATTTATTCTTTTTTTCTTTCCTTTCCTCTTAACATATTTGTTAATTTTGTTTTCACTGCTTTATTCCCCACTTGGCAGCTTTCTTTAGTTTTGTTTTCCAGTTTGTGCTTTAGTTAGTTTTGTTCTTAACTGGTAAATATAATTTTTGATTTCCTTTGTTCTCTGGGTCAACCTACTGTACTTTATTTTTGTTGGACTGTTTTGACTTTGCTCATGGGTGTATATGTGTATATTCCATTATTTTAATTATTTGCCTGATTTTGTAACTGCCATTTGTCTGGGATCCATCTTTGGTTTCTCGGTCTTGGATATTTGTTTTAATCTCACTTAATGCCATAACAAACCACTGTGGAGTCTCTGTTCTTGTCCAGAGATCAAGCCCTGAGCTTTTGGAGTGGGAGCACTGACTCCAAGATCCTAGACTACCAGAGAACTAACCTTAGGGAGTATCAAATAGTGAGAATTCACACACACACAAAAAAACCACTTGAATACTAGACCCTGCATCACCCAACCATCAGTAGCACCCTGTAAAGGCCATATATGAGAAGCCTACAGCAAACATTATTCTCAATGGTGAAAAACTGAAAGCATTCCCCCTAAGCTCAGGAACAAGACAAGGGTGTCCACTTTCACCACTATATTCAACCTAGTTCTGGACGTCCTAGCAACAACAAAAAGAAAAGAAAAAGAAATAAAAGGAATCCAGATAGGAGAAGAGGAAGTAAAATTCTCACTGTTTGCAGATGACATGATACAGTCCATAGAAAACCCTAAAGATATTATCAGAAAGTTCCTAGAGTTAATCAGTGCATTTAGCAAAGTTGCAGGATACTAAATCAATACACAGAAATCTCTTGCATTTCTATATACTAACAATGAAAAAATCAGAAAAAAAGGAATTAAGGAATCAGTCCCATTCACCATGACAACAAAAGGAATTAAAAATCTAGGAATACTTACCTATCGAGGAAAAAAACTCTACATAGAAAATTGTAAGACACTGATGAAAGACATCAAAGATGATATAAACAGATGGAGAGATATTCCATGTTCCTGGGTAAAAATAATCAATATTGTGAAAATGACTATACTACATAATGCAATCTACAGATTCAATGCAACCCCTATCAAATTACCAATGGCATTTTTCACAGAACTAGAACAAAAAATTTCACAATTCAAATGGAAACAAAAAGACCCTGAATAGTCAAAGCAGTCTTGAGAAAGAAGAATGGAACTTAAGGAATCAATCTTTCTGACTTCAGATAATATTACAAGGCTACAGTCATCAAGACAGTATGGTACTGGCACAAAAACAGAAACATAGACAAATGGAACAAGATAGAAAGCCCAGAAATAAACCCATGTACCTATGGGTACCTTATTTTTGATAAAGGAGGCAAAAATACACAGTGGGGCAAAGACAGCCTCTTCAATAAGTGGTGCTGGGAAAACTGGACAGCTACCTGTAAAAGAATGAAATTGAAACACTTCCTAACACCATCCACAAAGATAAAGACCAGAAACTATAAAACTCTTAGAACAAAACATAGGCCAAACACCCTATGACATAAATCAAAGCAAGATTCTCTATGACCTACCTCCTAGAGTAACAGAAATAAAAACAAAAGTAAACAAATGGGACCTGATTAAACTTAAAAGCTTTTGCACAGCAAAGGAAACTATAAGCAAGGTGAAAAGACAACCCTCAGAATGGGAGAAAATAATAGGAAATGAAATAACTGACAAAGGATTAATTTCCAAAATATACAAGCACCTCATACAACTCAAAGCCAGAAAAACAAACAACCCAATCAAAAAGTGGGGAAAAGACCTAAACAGACATTTCTCCAAAAAAGACATACAGATGGCTAACAAACAGATGAAAAGATGCTCAACATTGCTCATTATTAGTGAAATGCAAATCAAAACTACAATGAGATATCACCTCACACCAGTCAGAATGGCCAACATCAAAAAGTCTACAAACAATAAATTCTAGAGAGGGTGTGGAGAAAAGGGGACACTCTGGCACTGTTGGTGGGAATGTAAATTGATACAGCCACTATGGAAGATGGTATGGACATTCCTTTAAAAACTAAAAATAAAACCACCATATGACCCAGCAATCCCATTCCTAGGCTATACCCTGAGGAAACCAAAATTGAAAAAGACACATGTATCCCATTCTTCATTGCAGCATTATTTACAATAGCTAGAACATAGAAGCAACCTAGATGTCCATTGACAGATGAATGGATAAAGAAGTAGTGGTACATATACACAATGGAATATTACTCAGCCATAAAAAGGAACACATTTGAGTCAGTTCTGATGAGGTAGATGAACCTAGAACCAATTATATAGAGTGAATTGAGTCAAAAGGAGAAAGATAAATATCATATTCTAATGCACATATACAGAATCTAGAAAAATGGTACTGCAGAATTTACTTATAGGGCAGAAACGGGGAAACAGACATAGAGAATAGACTTATGGACATGGGGAGAGGGGAGGAGAGGGTGAGATGTATGGAAAAAGTAACATGGTAACTTACATTACCGTATGTAAAATAGATAGCCAACTGGAATTTGCTGTATGGCTAAAGAAACTCAAACAGGGGCTCTGTATCAACCTAGAATGGTGGGATGGGGAGGGAGATGGGAAGAAGTTTCAAAAGGGAGAGGATATATGTATACCTATGGCTGATTCATGCTGAGGTTTGACAGAAAACAACAAAATTCTGTAAAACAATTATCCTTTAATAAAAAAATAAATTAAAAAAATTTAAACCTGCATCTTATTATCTGTTATCATGTTAAGAGAATGAACAAAATGATGAAGCAAGAACCATATCCTTCCATTTTGGAAGAGCATAATTAGGAGAGATGAAACACTAATGATCAAGTAAATCAAACATGCTATATTAAATGTATGTAATGAATATCTGTCTCGAATATTATAAATTATCTGACAGTTTAATCAGAAAGTTTGTTTATAGGAATCAGGGATGACAAAAATATAGCTAATTTGGTCTTGGAAAATCAGTTGGCATAAATTGTAAATTGATTGCTCGTATGACCATTAAAAAAATATATATATATATATATAAGATATAAATACAAAAAACAAAGGAGTTTTTAACATCAATTAAGCTTCTTTTTTAAAAGATAATTCAACATCACTCATTATCAGAGAAATGCAAATCAAAACCACTATGAGGTACCATTTCACACCAGTCAGAATGGCTGTGATCCAAAAGTCTACAAATAATAAATGCTGGAGAGGGTGTGGAGAAAAGGGAACCTTCTTACACTGTTGGTGGGAATGCAAACTAGTACAGCCACTATGGAGAACAGTGTGGAGATTCCTTTAAAAACTGGAAATAGAACTGCCTTATGATCCAGCAATCCCACTGCTAGGCATACACACTGAGAAAACCAGAAGGGAAAGAGACACATGTACCCCAATGTTCATCACAGCACTGTTTATAATAGCCAGGACAAGGAAGCAACCTAGATGTCCATCAGCAGATGAATGGATAAGAAAGCGGTGG